>NC_088679.1:19393939-19696969 GCF_950023065.1 Planococcus citri | reverse complement strand
TTACAGAAAATCGCCAACAATCGATTCCATCGACGACTTGTGAACACATGTATGTGTATCGAGCACACCTTGTTAGGTATAGCCATGCAATACCTTGGCGAAAAAATTCGCAAAACCTATAAATTACCCCCAATGTCTATAATGTACACAAAAGTTGTATTGTAAATACAACAGTGGGTATTTCGCACCGTTGTAGATTTCGCGAAGGGATGTTTACACAGAGATAATAACAAAAGGTGTCAGATTTTACTTTTTTCTTTTCTCTATTTCCGAGATCTTCTTCGTATACACGATTAACGCCCAGCGGTAAGATTTTTAATTCTAATGCGACCATGTATAATGTTTTTCGCAATAATCCGATATAGTACGAGTACAATGAATACGAAGATACGTAGGTAGGTAATAGGTATAGAGAGATCGAGGTACGACACAGTTAGCCAAAAAGAGGCAGTACTCGTCCATTTAAAACGCAATTTATACAAAATAAACAAATGTCAAGAGGGCGCGGTGGCGCAAACTGCCGACAGGAGGGCATAAGGGGAACCCTCCTCACTGTGCTATTTTAATAAAGCGTATAAATCACCGCATTTTATAATATAACAATCGTACACCAACAATGAGTGATTGACAAAGTGTTTATTTCATGAGTTTTGCTTGTGTAGCATGTCGAGTAAAACCTCTTTATCACCGATGATGCAGTTTTAATATCGTATAATTTTAATTTTAACTATCGATAGCGAATATGTACGTATGTAATGTACATACGTATACGTTTTAGCGAGGGTGATTTCTAATCAATGCTAAGTTTCCCTCTTACCCTCTCTATAGACGTATTTTTCGTACTGTACGAATGTATGTAGGTGCATTTATAAATAGCGGACGAACTACTATATACATATAGAGGATGGTTCAAGTGTATTTGAAAATATAATGTTCATGTAAATTACTTGGTAAATTTTTCGGCTTCATATGACAACATATCTGGCGGTCGATCCAACCACTCCACTCAAGCCCAGGTTACGTGGTATGGTATGGTTAACCCTCTACATAGCGCGTCGTTATTCGAGTTTTATAATATTAAAATTTCGCCGCCTCTCGATGAAATTATTCGAAACTCGATGCAGTGCTTTTAATTAAAGGCCTCGCGTTTCTCGTTCCTGTGCCCGAGATGGAGATGCGGGCTGTGTGTGATTGTGTTGTTTGGAAATTTTTACCAAGCGTATTACGTATACGTATATATATGGATTGTATTACACAGCCATGTGTAACAAATTGATGCAAATGAAAGCAAATTGTAGCGATGAATTGTTTATGCATAAATGGAAAGATGTAGAAATATGCGCTAGAAAGCAAATATTTGCATGATTTATGAAAATAGTCAGAAGGTCGTGTTGGAAATTCGTCGAGTGAAAATCATTTTTTTTCATTCCATGCCCCCATTGCCCCCCCCCCCCACGGAACAGCACACAGTCCCTCTTGAACGATTCGTGAGGTGGAGGGGTAGAAACAGAGGCGTGACGTAGTGATTTGTCTGGGAAGGGGGGTGAGATGGAAATAATTTTCCCAATTTTTTCTCGCAGACCACCCTCCACCCTCACGACCCCCTTCTTCCCTTCCATAGGTATTTTTCATACAAATTATGCCACTTGGAAACAAAAATGTTGAATAATTTCAAATGTTCAAAAACGATGCTATTATACTTGGCAAAAAATTTGAATTGTTCTAAAGCAAAATCCGAAATTCTGAATTTTTTTCGTGTTTCTTTCTAGCTTTTTAGCTTTTGAGAATCAAATTCAAAAAGAGACCAGAATATTTTGGATTTTGCGAGGGCGAGAGCTTCAGAAAATTTACTATTCATATGAGGTCCTACAAAAAAATCATTTTCCATATAAAAAGTTTCAACCGCAAAATTTTGTGCTTTTTGGTATTTTTGAATGAAATTTTGCACCTTATTTTTTCTTTATTTTGCACTTTTGGCACCGGCACGAACTTTGTTGGTCTAGGTATCGATTGGGTTACGTTTCTTCAATTTCTGAAGTTAATTTTTCATTCTTGAAAATTTGACTCAGTAGAATTGAAACCTGTCCAAGCGAAACGAAAGCAGAAGCTTTGAGAAAAATTGATAATTCGAAAAGTAAAATAATTATTGATGCATAAAGTTAATTTTCATAGCTTCAACATTTGAAATTTTAACAAGTTTTCAAGAAATCAATGTTTTAAAAATAGGAATAAAGGCCCGAGCAAAAGCGAGGGCAAGAAATTTCGTAAATTAATAATTTTTCAAAAACAAAACAATATTATTTTTGAAGCGAGAAGTCAACTTTTCAACCCTTCAACCTTGGTCGAGGAAAAGAAGAGAAAAATGACCTATTCGGAGCGAAGCGAAGAGAAATTAATGATTCGAAACGTAAAACAACATCACTCTTGAATTTTTGGTACATACATAATGCAAAAAGTTGGTTTTCATGGCCTTAGCATTTTCTTCAATTTTCAGAAAACTGTAACATTTTATTTAAAAAATGAATGAGGCCCGAGCGAAGCAAGAGCAAAAGCTCTCGAAAATTCACAATTCTTCATTTTTTCCATATATGTACTTATTTTTTTTATATTTTCAAAAACAACCAATTTTTGCAAAAATTAGAAATTGTTGTTTCCAAATTTTTTTGCCAAAAAATAAAACGTTTTTTGATATTTCAGCAAAAGTCAAGACTTTCTGGTTAGATAGGCCCCTTTGGAGGGGGGGGGGGGGGGAATTTCGAGTAGAAAACGTTCATTTTCATGTGAGAAATCAATTTTTCCACTTTTTAATTTTGATCGTGTAGCGGTAGAAATGATCACTTTTTCACTATAGGCGGTAGAAAATGAACGTTTTTACGTAATCTACAAGGTATTTGTGACGTCAGATGCATTCGATTTAAGGTAGTCGTGACGTCAGCCGCTGGAAATATTCGCGACTCATCAACCCTTCCGCGATTCCACCACCAATTTATTACCGCCAATGAGACCTACGCGACGCGCGCCATTATGTCCCTACTTTCGCATCGAATATCCGTCATCCCTGCTACTTTTTACGTTGAACTTTCGCCTTTATAAGCTCCTGCACAAGCGTTTTTTCCTCAGTTGTTAGTTCCAACCAACCATCTCACTAGCTGATCAAGTTGTTGTACGCATTCCTCCTCATGCTTTCGACTTCTTGCTGCCCAGTGGAATACCTCGGTGACCAAGACTTCGAAATACCAATTTATGCTGCAGATACGCTTTCTAAGGACGCTTGGAACTTATCCCATTCATCATGGACCAACATATCGAGTCACGCCTTACGCGTTCTTATATTTCCACAGTACCGTGGGATATAAGTCATGAAGGATCATAAATGAGGAACCGTGGAATGTAACTAGCACTCGGGCGTCGGGGTTAAAAGCTCGTCAGTAGACACAGCACTCCATAGAACGCGATGTCCTTAACCAAGACCCCAACAGGGGGTTGTATATGAGCTTTTCGGTTTTGGGCTCAATATGCAACTAAAAACGTTGAAAGCCTGCCACCATCTTACGCATTCGATTTATTATGTTTTCTATTAGAAGTTTATAATTATCATTTAATTATAGAAGTCTCATTCATGTATTCGATTTGAGCAACCTATGATATTACGTGTTGAATACATGAATTTATTATTTGGCTTATTGAGATGTCATAATTTCCTTCGTACGCTTTAACCCTGAGAAGATCTACCATCAGGGCTTCCTACCTGAACTACTTATCAACTTATGACGTTTTCTACTATTTTATGACTTCGCGCTTCACAATATCAAGTTCCCCGTTAAATCGTGTATTTGTTACAGTTCACGAGGCTCCTTAGGAAAGAGTCAGAGGACATAATGTTGGTGGATAATTGTATTTACGTAATACACACTCGTAATCTCATCATTACACCTCTGTCGCTAGATGCAAAATGTACGTCATTATGAGCGACCTAATGCCGGGTGAAACACGTACGTAATAGCCGTATTATGTACGTGGTGTTATGTGGCAACGCCGCGAAACTCGCCATTACGTACGTGTTACGTTTGGACATAATTTAACAAATTTAACCGGTGAAGTTTGGTCACTCATAGACGCACATTTTTTGCATCTAAACAACAGAAGTGTAAAATGGTGAGGTTACGAGTGTTTATTATGTAAAGCACCTTACATTACGCGATTAATAAAGTGTGTGATTATGAACTCGTGCAAAGTTACAGCGCTCGTCTTCGACTCGCGCAGTAACTTTGCACTCGTTCATAATCACCCACATTATTAATCTAGTAATGTAATGTACTATTATGCGAAGAAATGCAATTATATCGAGAATCACCAAAAGTAATGTGTTCGATTTTGAGATGTGTTCCTCACATTTTGGACGCGGACGTGTGCATTTTACAAGTACAACCATAGACGACGAGAGAAAATGCCCATAATTACTTTCTCCCCCCACAATCGGAGAAAGGAAAAGGAAAAAACGATCTGGCCTGAGTAGCGAGACCGAAAAATTTTGAAAATTTATAATGCAAGTAATAAAAATCCAGGTTTTTGGGAAACTTTAATCCCCCCCCCCACTTTTTACAAAATTTCTTCTCAACATTCCCAAATTTCCCAACTTTTTCTAACTCACCCATCCAATTTTTTCCAAAAATTCTCATTTGTTCCAAAATGTTTTGATGGGGGGGGGGATGGGTTGAGGCACCCTCCCTTCACACCCTCTAGTTAGGTACGCTTCTGGGTAGAAAGTGGGTCAAAAACAGTGAATAGTATCAAATTGAGTGAAATTTCATTTTTTTTTCATCTTTGGATCAACTCTGTTTTTTTAAAAAACTCGCCAAAATTAGATTTCAAACTTGATTTTCTGAGAATATGTTGTATGGGACACACACAGAGTTGGGATTTTACACGTAGAATATAATATTCTACTTTTTCGTGTAAAATATGTAGAATATGTAGAATATACATATTCTACACGTAAAATATGTAGAATATTGTGTAAACTATGTAGATAACGCATTTGATTGGCTAGATTTCAAATATGGCGAATTTTTGAGATATTTTGTCTGCAAATGGTCATAATTTAGTACGTTGTGTGTTTGATAAAATAAAATGATAAGAGGATTGGGTTTGGAATCAAAAATTGAGAACTTGATTTAATTTTTTATTACCAATCTTGAAATTTAATTTTTTTAAAAATAGGTACCTCCTACCTACACATACATACACCTAATATGAAGCAAACCTGAAAATTTTGTAAAGAATTTTCAAGTTTGGTCCAAGTTCCCATTTCTTCAGATCTGGAAAAAAATTGGCGAGGAAGATTGAATTTCTTTGCTTTTTTCATTTTCATACGAAAAATTTAGAATGAATGGAAAAAAACAACCAATCAGAAATGTTATCTACATATTCTACATATTCTACATTCTACATATTCTACAATTATATTCTACTTTACATATTCTACATGATATTCTACATTATATTTTACATTCTACATTCTACAATCCAACTCTGGACACACAAGATTTTTTTTAGTAGGGTTTCAAATGGGACCAGGGTATAATTCCTTTTTCAGGAATATGAAAAGTAGACATTTTTGCACTTTTATGTAATATATGTATTAAAACTTTCGAACTAAATTTTAAAGTTCATAACTTATTTTTAAAAATTTCTTCCTCCATATAAGATTTCTAGTAAATTTCTACTTACTATTCTAGCTTCCCCCCTTAGTTTTCTGCTCACTGAAGAACGTGGCGTGGGAGGCCGCATATTAATAATCTTAATTTACTCGATAATCTTTCTGCGAAAGAATGCGGTCTATGTATGGGGTTAACTTGAGGCGAAAATATTTCATCGAGTCTATGTATAATGTGGCAAACTTGAACTATCTTCGCCCTTAAGAAATACCATCAACAAGTCTAAATATTTACGCGTGTAAAATTTCACAAAAATGATCCAATATACTATGTTCTTATAATACCTACTGGATAGAAGATAACCCTATCGTAGTATAGGCCTAATGCGATCTAGCTGTATGTACGTGGGTATACATATAAAACGCATCAAATATGATATTATGTTATGTATGTACCTATACTATCATCATTCGAATTTGGCTCGCGTATTTTAATAAATGGAGGGTTTGAGGCTGTAGAATGAATAGTTTCTAGGGTATCTGTAGTTGTACTCGTACTATATTATGTTAAACTAGGTATAAAACCAGAATATTTTTCATTCTTGAGCGAGTAAATATGTGCAGATTATGAGTTTAAAGATAGGAATTAACCTACGAGCGAATCTGCCCGATAATACATATATTGTGTAAACTATGCCCTGATGTAGACTGTGTATTACATTTAACATGCGAGATGTAGGTTTTTTCGCCTTTTTTCCTTTGCTGTAATAATTTGCCAAATGATGTATGTAATCTATGTACCTACTGCCTACCTGAAGTGTGAGTGAATTTGAGATGTGGATTATGAGGGAAGCATTGTGGGATATTTGATTATTCTAATCTAATTTCAACCACTATAGAAATGATACGTACCTATACTCGTATTATTCCGATTCATTTCATTAATTACTGATGGATGGTGATTTATGAATGATTTTCAAGTAGAATAGAAATAATGAATGATAGTTAGGTAAGTAGATAAATGAAAAAAATAAATATAGCAATCTTTTAATATTTTACTTGTATTTATTTCTGATTTCAGCAATTGCGTTCAAGAAGAAATCAAAACGTTAATTCAAAACTTCAAGAAAACATTGCTTGGTAAGAAAATTACTTACAAATTTTATTATTAAAATACACTTACTGTATATTGAATTTTTCCAACTCGTATATGCTTACCTGAAGGTCGCAGTTTCATTCAAACTCATCGATCCTCTAACAGGGAGGCATTCCAAACTATACATATATTACCTAATGACTGACAAATTTTTGAACCGGATGTAGCCAAATCGAAAGAGAATGCCAATAAAATATATCAACAGCCAAAGTTTGAAATGCCAAAGTGCATTTTCGGTCAATTTATTTGACTTGTGGTGAATTTTACAAGATTGAGTTAGAAAGCTGAAAGGAATCTTACTTCATTTTCGCTCTTGAAACGATTGGGAATGGTTTCGAATTGTTTTGAGCAGGTCTAGAGCCTGCAAGAGATTTTTAAAAGTTGAAATATTCACAAAATTTTATCCACTGTGGTGGGAATGGTAAAATTCATGTACTTTGTGCTCCAATTTTAACATACTAACGTAAGTCTATTGGAGGTGGATTCAAGTCGTTCTGAAGCCTTCTAGTCCAGGAAAAATAGCATTCCATTGGGAAAAGTGAGGTAGAAAGCTGAATTTTGGTATACTGGTCCATTTTTTTGTGCATCCGATGAGTCCCCGGTCGTCCCTGGTGAGCGTTCTCCCCTATTGTGGATCTAAGCCCCCCAAAACCAGTTTTTTGCAATTTTCTACCCCGCATTGCATTTTAGCGAAAAATGAGGTTAGATACAAGAATCTACGTCAAATTTCCGATCTAATGATATATCAACTTCACTTCTACCCCTCAAGGGGGGGGTGGAGCAGGAAGCATTCAAATATGAGGGGTTTCCTAAAAAACACAAAAGGGGTATCGGCGCATAGGAGGGGTGAAATGGGCCTCGAGAGCGTTCGGGTTGATATCAGCATTGAAAGTGGGTAACATCGAGAAACTACCCCGTGAAAAATTTCAATTCAATGACTACCTACATAAAAAATCACATTTTCTGCGTGGAAAAAAATTTCAAGGGTCCACCCCCCTCCCCGATGGAGAGCCATTTGCTGTAGCTTATTCTACGAGAAATTTCCTGTATACAATAACAATGAACCTATGTAATTTTCCCATAGCAATGAAACCAACTTCATCAAAATAACTTTATTTCGAAAATTCATGAAAATTGAGGGGGCTGAGGGGGTCTGGAGAGCGGTAGGTGAGTGTAGCAAATAATCTGAGGTCATATTCGTGCTCAGCGGTATCGAATTATATGAAAACGACACCAATGTCATCAAAATAACTATATTTCGAAAATCGTGAAAATTGAGGGGGCTGAGGGGTTCTGGAGAGGGGTAGGTGAGTGTGGCAGAAACTTTGAGGTCATATTCGTACTCAGCGGTATCGAATCATATGAAAACGATACCCTACTCATTGATAGTTATTTTTTTCAAAATTCCCATTTCACCCCCATCCCCCTACGATAGATTATTTCAAGTTTTCACCACGGCCCACCAAAGCAAAAATTTCTAATATAGTACATGATGTTTAGGGGCCAAAAATACATTACAAAAAACGTGTTTACAAAATTGTACCTCGCAATCTTGATTGTTAATAGGCATAAAAAAATGAAAAAAACGTCATTTTGAGGGGTAAATATGAGGGGGGAGGGGGTTGAAAATTTTTGTGGGGATACCTACTAAGGATATACATAACTTCCAGAAAAATTTTCAAAATCGGTTGAAATGGGGCTGAGAAAAGTGTTAATGAAATTTCAAAAAAGGGGGGTTCCGCGAAAAGGGGAGGTGGTGTGGATCTGAAATTTTTCACAAGGTAGTTTCTCGATGGTACCCACTTTTAATGCTGATATCAACCCGGACGCTCTCGGGGCCCATTTCACCCCTCCTATGCGCCGATAGCCCTTTTGTGTTTTTTAGGAAACTCCTCATATTTGAATGGTTCCTGCTCCACCCCCCTTAGGGGTAGAAGTGAAGTTGATATATCATTAGATCGGAAATTTGACGTAGATTCTTGTATCTAACCTCATTTTTCGCTAAAATTCAATGCGGGGGAGAAAATCGCAAAGAACTGGTTTTGGGGGGCTTAGATCCACAATAGGGGAGAACGCTCACCAGGGACGACTGGGGACTCATCGGATTCGTGTTCAGCACAAAAAAATGGACCAGTATACCAAAATTCAGCTTTCTACCTCACTTATCCCAATCACCCTTTTTTTCATCTAATTTTCCTGGACTATTCAGCTATATTTTTAAAATTCCAGATTTTCCTATCGTGCCATAAAAACTGTATAAATCAACTTTGGCACGCCTTTTGAGCAATAACGCCAATAACACACCATTTTTCCAAAATCGGGTTTTGATATCTGCTTCTCCAGCGATTCCACTATTGGAAATTTGAATAATTCATTGCAACCGTATCATTCGACGAAAAAATCTGAAATTCAGTTTATGACCTATTTTTGACATCTAGAAGCAGCTAATAATGGTTTCAGACCATTTTGAAACCTCCAGGAATTTTTTGGAAGCTCAAGTTTTCGAAAAAATTACCTATAACTCGTCCAGTTTAACTTCAGCTCGTGTGAATGTGTTCAAGCAGTCCTCCTGCTAATCCTGTTTTTGTCCTGCTTTTGCCGATGTGCCCTACCAAACCTGCAGTTGTCCTACTTCAAGTGCCTTTTATTAAAAAGTCCAAAACCATTCAAAAAACACGAAATTTTAGCGTTGAAACTTCTCACTTATTAAAAATGATTCATTTGGCACTTCTCAAATTGTAAATTTTCAAAAGCTTTCATTCTTGTTTTGCTCGAGCAACATGAAAAAATTTTCCTATTTGGCCTTTTCGCTTGATTTGGCAACAAACTGTTCTCTTCTCTTTTTGAATTTAATTTTCAAAATAAATATCAAGAGCTGCATAAATGAAGAAAAGCAGGAAAAAATGGGCGAATTTTTAATTTTTGATTTCAAAACAAACCCGGAAGTTAGAATGTTTTTTTCTTTCATTGAATGAAGCCAATGAACTTTTCGAGTACCCAAATTCATACATTTTTTTATGACAGATGGGAACTTTGAAAATTTGTCATTTCAAAAACCCTTGAAAAAATGTAAAAAAATGTACTTAGACTTTATTAAAAAAATCTGAGAAGGAGGGCTCTAAAAAAAAGTCGCGTTACTCTTCTCGCGACCAAAAAAATCATAGAATGTCCAAATACATTTGAAAAGTAAAAAATTGACGTGTAAAATTTTGACCTAACCCCCCTCCCATTCCCTCCTCACCTCCACCAATACGAAAAGCCTTACTTAGTCGTAAAGTTTTCGAAAAATGTCCTGCTAAAAGTCCTGCTTTTTCATTTTGAAATTTTGTTGGACACCTGGTCAAGGCGTATTCACATTTCACGCTCTAGTTTTTCAGAACCGGTTTCTGTAGGTTCACAACTTCGTATTTTTCAAATTTTTAATTATGTTTCTTTGCATGTAGAAATACCCGGTTACGAACTGGCAGATATCGATTTTGGAAAATTAGATGTGTAAATGGTCAATTTGGTTACGTTCACTACTTCCACAAAGAATATTCCGTCTTTTTGCTCGAGGTCATCCAAGTTACTGAAAAAATTATAATGAAATTCACATCAGCATCACCCTACTTGATCATATACCACTCCTTTAAAATTTCACCAGCCAACTCTCCAATACTCAATTAATCGACAAAAATCCATTCTTCAGCCTACAAAAATACACACAAAAAAAAGAACCTCAATCATACACATTTTAGGTACAGAGTAACCCGAGACAATCTCACAATTCGTGCTGCATCTCCGCATGCTCCGATAATTGAATAATTTTTTGTCGCAACCCTAACACTATACACGGTGTTGAAATTAAAATTACTCCAACAAAAACACCAATAAAGCTACCGCTTATGGTAAACATTGTTTCAAAAAGTCGACGCACATTTTACTCGACGTGAGTTTTTTTTCGCAGCTCCGCCCTTCTCAGTTTGGTACCAACGAAAATCTCGCTTCGCTGCGGGAGGCCAAAAAGCGTGTCGAAACCCCCTTAAGTTTACTCGTATATGCACATAAGCACTTCGGGCTACAAATACGAGCACGATGAAGGCGTCAAACTATATGCCAAAACCCACCTATGTACACATATGTAACATCTGATTAACGGCTTTGCTCGTGCTGATTTCTTCGCGAACTCGGTAGAGATAAAGTCACCAAAAGACACAGAGACCGACAGACCATCCGGAGTGTTCGCCGAAAAACATACCGCAAAATGAACGATAATCGAGGGTACAAAGGAGAAGAAGAAAGATCATCGTAGTAATGAAAATAAACACGTTCAAATTGCTCAACAGCTTTTGAAAAAGTAAAAATGTCAACTTCAACGTCATTCAAGCGAGTTATAGGACATCAGAACACCAAGAAGCAGAAGTTTGCCACCATCGTAGTGTGTACTTGTGCGATGAAAAAAAAAGTACATACCTATTTTATTTATTCGAAGATGAAAAAACACCGCAAGGAATATAATCAATTCAGCGTTAACGGATACAACAAAATAAAAACTAACATGTAACCATTGTAACGATTATTCTCGGTGAAGAGTTCGAGGGTCGCATATTATTAAATATCGCATATACACGTCTATACGATTTATATAATATGGTAACCGGCGACTATAACCTTTCGGTGACAGGCGTATCATCATCGGGTAATGTACCACCGTTGTATAAAATAAAAAATAAAAAAAAGAAGCGAGCCCCGTTCAAGTCCCCGATACGCTTATGTATAGCGGTGACAACCGTACCAAACATCCCCGTTATTAAAACATCAAATTTTTTTTCCATGTACTTGGAGCTATCCTCATCACAGGTCTACATACTACAAACATGATACATAAATACAGCAAATCGCCCTATACACAAATAAAACCATCATCCATCCATTGGACTAGTCACCTCTCGAGCACATTTATTACGAAATACTCGTATAGTATGTATTTTGGTTACAAATTCTGCAACCATGTACAACACACAAGCTAGGCCAGTTAGTATAAAACGACAAATAATAAAAATTAACGGAATGACAGCCCCATATAACGGGCCTTTCTAATAAATTGACCCTGCATAAAAATTAATACGATTGCGATGTTTTTCACATGAAATCGATTTTTTTCCACTCGGATGTACGCGTATATAACTGTACGTATAGACGATAAATATACTCGTACTGGAATACACGTAGAAACACGACAGAACAGAGACCTACGTGCACAAAAGCCCATATATTTACACGTATTGGCTAAAAAAAATACCCGATTAGCAGGGATGTGCGAAAAAACCAACACCCAACCCGTTCATCTTATAACAGGCGAGAAAAAAATATTGCTAATTTGAACGTTTCATAGCGTTTTGTACTTTACGTTTATTCAATTGCCAACCATGTATTTGTACTATAAAGTTTCATCGATGTTTGAAACGAAACGAATTTTTTCAATATTTGGTCCATTAGGATAAAATTACGAATACGATTGCTCGTAATGAAATGTTTACACAAAATGGGGGTTTGAAAAAGAATTCACGAAATTTCTCGAAGATGCTTAAAAGAATTCAATTCAACCGACAAACTCACTCACCTTTGTAGGCTACATGCAAAATTTTGCTGTATTTAATTTTTAAAATGCTAAAAATCAATTTTAAAATCGTGGAACTATCATATTTTGAGATTACACTTCACTGAAGAGTGGCAACATTATGGTGATGAATTCTAAAATCATCTTTCATCTTTGAAAATTAAGTATTAAAGGAAAATTTGAAAAAATATAGATCCAGGGTGAATTCATAATTATTAGGGTATTGCAGGTGTTTTTCTGTTGTTGAGCTTCAACCTCCTAAGTGATTTAAGTTGACGAAAAATAGCGAAAATGAAACAGAAATTGGAATATTTTGAAGAAACTGTGAATAGAAGGTTAAATATCGTTTGAGGAAATTTTCAAAACACTTTTTCACCCTCATCTGTATCACACTGACTTTTGAAAACATGAAATTTTTTTTCAAATTCTTCATAATGTCTGACGTTTAAAAGTTTGGAAAAAAATATGCGATAAATCCTAGTCATTAAGTTGGACTTTGGACTTGGAGAACAAAAATTACAAATTTGGCATCTTAATTAGTAAGTATGTTTTTGTCATATTCTTTGATATTTTAATATCATGATATCAAAGTTTTTAAAAACTATCTACTAAAAAAAAAAAAAAATGAATTTACAGTGTGTAGAGCATTTATCTAACAAGGGAAGCCCCCCACATGAGAATCTCCGATTTGAATGAAACTTGGACTGCTGGAAAGAGGACCTCAAAAAACACCCATCCCCCAATTTTCAGCTGATCAAGTTGATTTTTCGATTTTTGGCGAATTTTTGAAGTTTTGTGTACACAGGAAAATATGCTTTTTGATGTAAATTCCAGATCCGGCCGACGGTAGTATTAATCGATTAGGTATCAAGCATAAACCCTTCGGCCAAAATTTTAGCTGTTCAAATTCATGTGGTGGGGAGAAACGGTCATTTTTCAAGTTCGCCGGAAATATGAGAAAAAAAAGTAAAAAATTCTGTTTTGCCTGACCGGAAGGCTGGATCCGGCCAATAGTGGTATGAGTCGATCAGGTATCTAAAAGACTACCTTTGGCTCAAATTTGAGCTCCGGAAGTTGATACGTGGGAGAGATGGATATTTGTAGCTTTTTCCCATTTTGTGAGTTGAACAGCTTTTCCTGTGTACACAAAACTTCAAAAATTCGCCAAAAATCGAAAAATCAACTTGAGCAGCTGAAAATTGGGGGATGGGTGTTTTTTGAGGTCCTCTCTCCTACAGTCCAAGTTTCATTCAAATCGGAGATTCTCATGTGGGGGGCTTCCCTTGTAAGCTATGTTTGATCTAACTTGTAACTCGGAAAAAGGCTCATTCAATTTCATACAGATCGCTACATTTTTGAAAATCTGATAAAAATTACTAATGTTAGAAATTTTAACTTGTATGTACATTTTATTGTGGACTTGTAGATAAGTACCAAATCAGACTTATAAAAAATTGAAACAGAATTACTAAATTGCTGGGAGGTCCGACAGATACGCAGACGACCTTGAGAGGTCAGATAGATGAGTTCAATGTCCATGCCCTGAGACCAGACAGACAGACAGACGATTTTGAGAAGCCAAATAAGCGAATCAATGACCTCTAGAGGCCAGACAAGCAGACAGATGACCTTGAAAAGTCAGGATGATAGGTCAATTACCTCTAGAGGCTACACAGGCAGACAGATGACCATGAGAAACCAGTCAAATATGTAGGTCAAAGATCTCAAGAGACCAGACATGCATATATACGACCTTTAGAAGCTAGCCAGGTAGGTCAATGACCTCGAGATGTCAGACATGCAGACATACGACTTTGAAAAGCAAACAGACGGGTCAATGACCCTAAAAGCCCAGACCTGCCGAGGCAAGCAGCTGAATAACCTTGAGAGGTCTGACAGACGGGTCAATGCCCTCTATAGGCCAGACAGGTAGACAGACGACCTTCAGAAGCCAGATATTCGGCCAGACACCTTGAGACCCCAGACAGATGGGTCAATGACCTCTATAGGCCATACAGACCGACGACCTCCAGTAGCCAGACAGGCGAGTCAATGACCTTTAGAGGCCAGACAAGCAGGCAGACGACCTTGAAAAGTCAGGTTGATGGGTCAATTACCTCTAAGGGCCACACAGACGGACAGATGACCATGAGAAACCGGTCAAATAGGTCAATGACCTCGAGAGACCAGACATGCGTATACACGACCTTAAGAAGCTAGACAGTCAGGTCAATGACCTCGAGAGGCCATGCATGCAGATAGACGACCTTGAAAAGCAAACAGACGGGTCAACGACCGTAACTGCCCAGCCCTGCCCAGACAGGCAGCTGAATAGCCTTGAGAGGTCTGACAGATGGGTCAATGCCCTCTACAGGCCAGACACCGTGAGACCCCAGACAGATGGGTCAATGACCTCTATAGGCCATATAGGCAGACGACCTTGAGAAGCCAGACAGATTTGTCAATGACCCTAGGAGGCCAAACAGACAGGCAGACAACCATGAGAAGCCAGACATACAGGTCAATGACCTCAATATGCCTGACAGATGACCTTGAGAAGCCAGACAGACGGGTCAATGGCCCTATAAGATCAGACAGGCTGCAGCCAATCACATTTTGAGATGACTTTTATAGGCCAGGCAGGTAGGCAGACAACCGTGGAAAGTTAGAAAGATAGGTCAATGACTTTAAGAAGCCAGACAGACGGGTCAATGACCTTGAGACAGGCCGACATGACAACTTTAAGAAGCAAAACAGACAACTCAATGACCTTGAGACGCCAGACAAGCAGACAGACGACCTTGACAGACTATAGATAGGTAGGTCAGTGACTTGAATAAGGTATACAGATGAGCCAATGAGCTTAAGAGATCAGCCAGGTAGACAGGTGATCTTGGGAAGGTTGGGAAGGTAGACGGTAGGGTTGGGAAGGTAGACGGTAGGTCAGTGACTTTGAAAGTTTGAACACACGAGTTAATGACCTTCAGAAGCCATACTGACGGACAGACAGACCGACAGATAGACGACCTTGGGAGGCCATACAGACAAGTCAT
Organism: Planococcus citri; assembly: GCF_950023065.1. Classification (NCBI taxonomy): domain Eukaryota; kingdom Metazoa; phylum Arthropoda; class Insecta; order Hemiptera; family Pseudococcidae; genus Planococcus; species Planococcus citri. The sequence continues at coordinate 19,681,505 of NC_088679.1, read as the reverse complement.
GTTGAACCTTCAGAAGCCATACTGACGGACAGACAGACAGACAGACAGATAAACAGACGACCTTGGGAGGCCATACAGACAAGTCATGTTGAAAACCTAATCTGGATGACCGCAGACCAGACAGCTATGACTATCATCCGTATACCAACATACCTGACCGGATAGATCTCAGGCTTAGACAGAATCAGTTCGAAGACCTGGCCCGGATAATCATGTTTGATCAAGCAATAGGCCATCTTGACTATAAAAAACATCCACGATTTAAAACTTCTCTTGGAGAGGAGACTTTACACCCATTGGAACTCAGCGTTGCCAATTTCTCCTGTTTTTGAACGAAAAATAAAATGACAGCACCTTAAATTTCACTCGAAATCATACTCGTATAAAATCGATTTACACACTCATTCATGGTCTCCACTTCGTCCATTTCTTCATCTCGCATTAACGTGATATAAAAATGAAATTACCCTCGAATTACTTCCTTCTTTTCCTTTTACATCCCCCAGAGATCCGAGGGAAAAAATTACACTACTCGAGTCACACCGTCATCATCGTCAAAAGGCATAGCAAAAGCGATTGATTTCACCCCATTTTCAATCTCGTAAACAAAACTGGTTGTCAATTGTATCCATCTCTCGAGGTCTTTTCATCGCCCCCTCGATGTCATCTCTAACTCTGATCCGCACAGTACACACATAACACAATGATTTCAATACGTATAATAATTTCTGGCCATTAATTTAGATGATTTTCGTTATTTTCTCCGCGTCCATTGCTCGTATAACAAATAGCTTTTTAGCTTTGAAAACAACGATATCGTACCCGCCTCCTACCAACGTATTTCCTACACCGAAAAGACTTTTCATTAAAAGCGTATTATTAGGTAATTACTGGTTCGACCTTTTTTTTTTTTTTTTTTTGAAAAATTAACTCTTTAAAAAAATATTTTGAATGGCGGTAAAGGTCACCCTGTATTGTATTACTGGTTTTATCAAACTCGCCATAATACAAAACGGTGACCCACTATCATCAATCCCTCGTATATATCGCATTTCCATATTGATCTCACTTAGTTAGCTGAAATGTTCATTTATTCAGAGAGTAACGAGAGTATACTATAAACGATGTCAGAATAACAATGAAAAGAGAAAACATTTTTCGCCAAACGTTTAATCATCGTCGTCATAATCACGAGCCCAGTCCAAAGGCCGGCAACGACGACTATGTGGCCACACATCACAAGGGGGAAGGTGGAAATCGGACCGTATGAAATGCATCTTATCAACAATTATTAAAACGGTTTGCAATGGAAATACACACACACACGTACGTAAGAGGGCTTTTTAGAAAAAACGCCAAGCCAAGCCAAACCTTGTATATGCCCTTCTCCCATAAAGAAGCGGCTATTGTACACATTATATAATGATTTGAAAAGAGTACGTCGGATGGGAGCAGCGTAGAAGGGTTTGTTATAGGGTGAATACACTGTATAAATGTATACGACGACGATGACGATGACGATCCGGTGAATGAGAGAAAGAGAGACAGAGAGACAGAGACATACCTACTGTACAGACGAGCAATTCGAAATATAGTAAAAAAGAAAGAAGAAAAAAAGTACAATAAAACCGGGCTGAGGTCCGCGATCCGCCGCGACTCGCTCCGGTTGGCATGTCAATGCGGTAATGCGGCAAGAATCGGAGGTTCGGAGGTTGCCCTCATGTGAAACCCTAAACATCTTAAATCCCTGATTCAACACACGCACACAGGCCTCTTTCGAGCCTTCCTTCCGCGCCCTGCGCCCTGCGCCCTTTCATCGCGCCTCTACCATGATTCACCAAATTTAAACTTTTTCAAATTAAACTAAAGTCGTCGTCCTCGACTCGTAAACGTAATTCTTTTTCTTCTTCGTATAACCGAAGGCCTTTCCTCTACGTCTACACCGAACATTTTATGCACATTAGGCCCTTTTTTTCTCTTCACCTTTCCATCCCCCCCCTACCTCTACGAATGACTAAAGGGTTACACATACACACTTAATGGTCGACGACTAATTGGGATATGTCAATTTTCGACAAATGGTCGCCGCGTCTCATTTTTTCGCCCTGCTCTGTCTCTCTCGCTCTGCCCAGCAAACCAGGCTCGTTCCCCGCTTGATTAATTATTTCACGCCCGTGTAAAATCATCTTGATAAATGATATCTATAGACTGCATAACCCTATCGTACAACGATACGTGTATAGATTTAGGTTTTTTTTCCTTCTTTTTTCGCTGTACTAATCGGTTATTATACGTGTAAGTTTTTTATTATGATTTTTTTCCTCTGCTTTCGAAATATGCGTGTATGCGTTCAACCACCGTATAAAAGAGTTGGTAAAATCGTTTTAGCGTGTTTTTGTAATGCGGTAGGATATCGTGTGCGGGTCGAATCATCAAAATATCCTGTATCGTACCCTGATAGGTTTTATAGGCGCTGTAACGATTTTTAATACAATGCAGAATAAAAGTTCTTAGCAACCTGTACGACTATGCAAGGGTTCTGTTTGGTTTCATTAGAGAGAAATGTAAAATTGTAACGAAAATTGACGAGTGAAGTTTTGACAAAAGAGGAGCGGGGAAAAATAGCATTTTCTCTAAATTAAATGAATTTGGCAAAAAAAAATGTGAGCACTGAAAATTTGATAAGTCGTCCAACAGTCCTGCTAGTCCTGCAGTTGTCCTGCTTTTTATCGGGTTTCATAAAAAATTCCTGGTTTTTTTTCCTATCAGACTTCAAATTTTCAGTCCACTTCTCCTTTTTCTGAAATTTTGAAAAAAAAATTTGAAAAGGGCTCTTTTGCCGACCTTTTTAAGAACTTGAATTACACATTTTTAAAAGCTGTTGCCCTCACTTCGCTCGGGTTATTTGCTCTTTTTTTCAACGTAGTAAATTATGGTTCAAATTCAAGAAATGTTCAAAATTTGAATCAGACAAGTGAATTTCTCCCTCTGTAAAGTTTTTTTTTCAACTTCTTGAAACATGAGTTTCTGAAAGCTTTTGGTCTCGTTTTACTATCGGCTCGGTTACTTTTTTTCAAGTTCAATTTTTTTTTCAAAATCATCATTCAAATTTTAAAATTTTGAAGCAAAACAATAAACTTCTAATTTTTACTTGAGAAAATATCGTTTTTATACCTCTCAAAATACTAATTTTTGAAAGCTTTTGCTCTCGCTTCTCCGTGGGCCAGTTTAGTTTCTTTTTTCCGTAATTAAGAAATTCCAGATTTGAAGTTTTATTTCGAAAAAATTGGTATATTTTTTTCCAAATGTCGTTCAAATTTTCCATTTAATTTTTTTCACATTTTTTAAAAATTTGTCATGTACCTGACAGGCAACAGGCAAAAATAAAATCAAAAATTGAAATGGTGAAACTACATTTTCAACATCCCCTTGCTTGAGAAAAATTTGCAAAAAATATATAAAATTTTGCTTGGCTCACCCCCCCCCCCCTAGAGAGGTGCAGTCTGAAAAGTGAAAAGTACTTTTCTTTCAATGAAAAGTTGAAAAGAAGAGTTCCTACTTTTCACTTCACTTTTCAGTTTTCACTAAAAAAAAAGGCGAGTGGCCAATCAATTTACTCATCAGAGATCACTGACCTCATTGATGAAGTCAAATATCAAGTTTCACTCTCTCATCCACCAAGGTGTCTACTGGCAAGAAAAAGGCAAGAAAGTTAGAAAAAGGCGAGAAATTCACATGGGTGGCAAGAAAGTTAGAAAATAGTGTAGAAATTCCTTCGAAAAGCAAGAAAATTTCCAAGAATTCACATCAAAAATCTCTGAAAAATTGAAGTTATCCCACCAAAATTTTAAGTTTTTATTTTGCTAAAATTGATGATGTTCTACTTTTCGAATTAAAAATTTTCCAAAAATTTTGCCCTCGCTTCGCTCGGGCCATTCAAGATGCTATTTTCAAAATTTTCAAGAATTCAAAAATTAAATAGGAAATTTTTCATTTCAGGTAATACCCAAACCATTTGAAAAGTGCAAATTTTTCATTTTCTGAACAGAACGACTAACTTTTCAAAATTATTGATATTATTGAGCTTCGCTGAAAATGTAAAATAAAGCGTACAAAATGGTCGTTTTTTCGTTTTTTACACCAATTTTTTCAACAAATTTTCGCTCTCGCTTCGCTCGAGCTGTAATTTTACCCTCATTTCAATACAATGATCATTCATTGTGAAGAGTTTTCTGAAAACTACCTAAAATGTCCATTTTTCGTGTCTAAATTTCTGATTTTGCTCTCCCCTCAATCACAAATAAGAATATAAGCTCTTTTATGGTTTGATCCTGTAATTGTTGTATATGTCACTGGTATTTAGCACGTTGAAATTTTGATTTTTGTCGGAAAAATAACAATTTTTTGTTGGAAAAATGACATCATACAGCATACACCCCCTCCCCCAAATAACCTGACTTCGATCCGCATTCGAGTTAACTTTTTATTTTGTTACTGTTTTCATCATAGAATTGAATTCACTTCAGTAGACATGCCTCAACGTCTGTTTTTATCACGTTTTTTTATTACTATTTTTTCATTTGAGAAATTAATTCACTTCTCTGCTTTGGGGGTTAGCGAAGATTATCTAGATGCGTAAATTTGAAGGGGGGTAAGAAAATTGATTTTTGGAAGCAAGAAAAAAGCAAGAAAAAAGCAAGAAAAAGGCGAGAAATTCGCTTTTTTGATTTTAGTAGACACTCTGTCCACTCTTCCATTTTCGCAATTCAGCACCCATTTTTGATATTTTTCACTACATTTTTTTCAAAACTGAAAAACCCAAAACTGATAGGGTAAATGTGCCTAAGTTTGCGCGCTTCCTATAAGATTGCGCAGTAACGATTTCTCAGAACCAGTGAGAGTTACAACATTTGATACAGCCTTTACTTGAAAGAAGAATCAAAATGACCATAACGATTTTTGGTGATGGTAGCACCAAGTGTTGCCAACTGACAAATGAAAAACTTTTTTTTCAATTTTTTTTATAACTTTTCCAATAAAAGCGACACGCAACAATTTTTATGGAAATGGCAGTATAAATCTAAATAAGCTACTTTTAGATTCGTCATTGTCTGGGGATTATAATAAGCACATATTTCAAGTGTTTTCTGCTTTAATTAGGTTTCAATTTTTCAATTAAAAAAAAAACACCCCTGTGCTTAAGATTGCGATTTTTATTTTTTGCTACTTTTCAATACTAATAATGATACTTTCCGAAATTTTCGTCAAGAATTCAATTTATTTGAATGAAATGACACCTTATACACGTATATCGAGTTTACTCCTTGTCAAAAGCTAGGGAGAAATGGGTGTAATGCTGGAAATACCAGATATGAGCTCATTTCCAGTGTGGTTCACTCAGAAGTTTCAAATGCACGTTCATGTGAGACATTTTGTTTGCTTTCATCATTAATTAAACAATATTGACGAATTTTTATGTTTTTCACTGGTGCACAATCTTGGGAAGCCGAATGCGCAATGTTAGGAAGGCATATGCCTAAGTTTGCGCATTTGACTTTTTTTAGTTTTTGGTCAAAATATCAAAAACTAAATCGATTAAAAATTTTATTTCTGGCGCAAATCATAGCCAAATGTTTGAAGAACCTTCTGTACAAATTTCAATATTCTAGCTCCTTTTCATAAAAAGTAGTGGCTGTTTGAAAATTAGGTGCGCAAACTTAGGCACATTTACCCTATAGGCTCTAGAAAGGCTCAAAACGACCACTATTCGATTAATTACGTGGGAAAAAATTTATTCATTTTATTTTTATTTTGCTCGTAATAGCGGTTCAGCGGTTCATCAAATCGATATAGCCTGCATTACAGAGACGTGGGAAAAAATGATTTTGTTTTTTGTGTGTTTTAGATAGGCAAAAAATATATCAATTTGAAGCTTTTGCAGAGAGCTTTAAAATGAGACTCACACGATTTACTTTTCACACTTTTCACAACTTTTCACACTTTTCAATGAACTTTTCACTTTTCATTTCACCAAAATTACTTTTCTGAAAAGTGCACATCTCTACCCCCCTTCCCCTCATTCACTTTTGAAAAATGTCCTGCTAAAACTCCTGCTTTTTTATTTTGAAATTTTGTTGGACACTTTGTTTGAATTATTGAAAAAATGGTATCGATATGATTTTTGGGCACCCTTTTATTTCAGGTACAAAAGTCTTCTTTTTGATCTGTTTTTAATCAAATTTTCTTGATTTTGGAATTTCAGATTAGTACCCTCAAAAATATGTGTACCATACCTAGTAGAGTAGATCACGAAAAAAAACACAAAATGTGAGAGAATTTTAACCAAATTCTGTAGTCTTTCATTTTGAGTTGAAAGCTAATCAGAAGTTTTTTTTTAAAACTGAGGTGGTGCTTTTGGAGGGAAGATTTGGGTCCTCAAATACCGAACGTTTTCGAAGAAAAAAATGTGGTTTTCTCATTTTATCCCAAACCCAATATTATGTTTTCAGGAGGAAATGGTTCAGTTCCAAATTCCAAAAGATACTCGTAGTTTCCACTTATTTTTTTTTTTTGAAAATGCTACCTTTAAAGACTCATATCTTCCCTCCCAGGAGCATCTCCAAAGCTGAAATTTTTTCTGAGTAACTTTCAACTCAAAAATTAGTGGTTGTTTTGAGCCCTTATGGAGCTTCCAAGCAGATTTTTAAAAAATTTTGCAGTCTTTAAAAAATTGTCATAGAAACGACCACGATAAAATTCAACATCTGTTCATCGCCGGATCAATCCAAAAATCTACTGTAGGGTCTAAATGAGTTTTGCCTTTTCATTTCAATTAAATAAAATTTTGATTTTTTTGAGAGAGAATGGACCAATTTTGAATTTTTTTGTAAATAAAAATTTTGTTTAAAATTCAAAAAAGAAATCCAGCCCCCGGAATTTTATCTGATGTTGTATTGTTGGATGCTCTTTTGATCGGAAAAACTTGAAATGACCCAGCAACTACCAACCTAAGTGTAATAACCTGAACCGGATTTTATTCTGTTGAAAATTCTTCACCACCTCTTTCATTTCCTAAATCTCATCGGTACTTATACCTAATTTATACCAAAGATCGCTGTGAGCAATTTGATATACTTACGTTTTGAAATTATAATAATCTACATACAAATACATATCTGTAGGCATCTCTCCATGTAGGGAAAAAAGCACCACGTACTCGGTAAAAAAAAAAAAAGAGTCAAGCTAACTAATCTGTTAAAGCTGGCCACTGATGTCTGTATTAAGTAATGCGGATGTTATACAAAACGCAAATAGAATTCGAATGTTTGCTTAATACTGTATGAAAGATATCCAGTTTAAATGAATTAGAATATATTTCTTTATCACGGCTAGGCTCGTCGTTAAAAATATATTAAAAGCTTCTAATTGTGTGAAAGATCACGTACCGACTGACGCGACCCTCAGCTGCGAGTTGTGATTGTGAACTTGGTCCCATCATGATCAATACGCCCCAAGTGCAGCGTTAATAGAAATGTAATAATTTTGGGATTTTTCCCCTTTCTCGTAGATAGGTAGGTATGTTCTCTTTAAATGTGGACAATAATTTTGAATTTATTGGCGTACGTCTCGTCTATACGTTGGTATTACTAAGTCTTACATAACATACTTGATGTCTGTTTGGTTGATTGTAATGGATCGTGGTTGGTACTGAGGGAAGTCGAATTGTTCGAACGGATTACAGGGTGAAAGGTGACCCTGACTGGCATACTTACGAGGTGGGAATACAGTAGGATTGTGGAATGTTCGAACATACCCTCGGTATAGTGAAAAAAGAGAAAAATACTCCTTTTGATATTTTTATTTTAAAAGATGTTTTGTGGTTTTTTATTGAACTTATTGATAATATATAAGTTGGTAAATTATCATTTAGATTTCAAATTTTTTTTTTCAATTTTACAGATTTATTATCAATAGCGGTTGTCTAATTTGTGACTGACTGACTGACTGACTGACTGATGCGATTTTAAAGATATTGTGTGCTTATTATGATTTCTGTGGCATGCTGGAAAAATTAAATAACTGACTGGTAAGTGATATTATGCATTACCAAATTGGTATATATAAAATATGAACTCGATTCCCGATAAGATGTGAATGTGAAATATTCAACTTTGAACCAAAATTTAGAAAACGTGTAAAGAAGGAAGAGGAGTAAATACTCCAGATGTGGTTCCAAGATGAAAGGAAATTGACAATGTCGTATTTTGTTACCTCAATATCCAATGTGGCGAGATCATCATATTTTTTGACATATAGGTACAAATTTTTTTAAATTTTGGTAACTTTGAGCTTGAGCCGGATCAAGAGGGGAGAGGTGGTTTAAACGTTGAGCAGAAAATTTTAAATTTTTTCTGCGTCTTATATTAAGATCATTTGGCCATAATTTCTTACTATAGGGTTTATCAAAATTCGAAAAGAGTTTGAAAACGACCCACCCTAGTATCTAACCCTCCCTCCTCTTTACACCTACTCTGAATTTTGGTTAAAAGTTGAATTTCGAATAAATTTCAAAGATGATGTTTGGATGGGGCTGGAAGGGTCAAATCTTGAAACAAAGGTCATATTTGAACTCAGCGCCCATAAAAATCTAACAAACAATATGTCAACGGAAACTCTTGTTATTTTCAGCTCTACTCAAAATTCTCCCACCCCTTTCTGAAATAAGGGGCCAATCGTTCAATTTCTTAAATTCTACTCGATAATTCGATCTAAACAGATTAGGGTTGGTATACAGGTCGAATGAAGTTGATCTTACATCATTCATCAAGATAATAAGACATTTTCTGATGGATTTTTTAAACCATGACCATTTGGACAAAAAGTTTCAGGGTGAAAAATGTTGTCGACGGTGTCTTTTAATAAAATTTTCAGTGTTGCGAAAATTTTTCAAAAATGGCTTTTTTCAAAACGCTGTACCTCCCTTTTACGAGCCCCTACGAAAAAAATTGAAATGACAAAAAATGTGTATTTTTTAATTCTCTAAGTACCTACAACTTTTGTTCAATTTTTTTTCGCATCTGCGTTAGGTATTTGAAAACCTCTATTACAAACTCATTGAGCCCAAAAACCATCTTGAAACAATTTTGTCGGTTCCAAGGAAATCAATCACAAATTTCTACTGCACTAAAGTTCGTCGCTTTCTGTCAAAAATGTCAAAAAATCTCACTTGTTGTCGAAATTACCCAAAAGTATTATTTCTCGCCAAAAATTATTATTTTATTGCAAAAAATCCAAAAAAATGTCTATTCTTTCTAATTTAAGTTACCCAAAAGTCTCGCTTTTTTCCAGAAATTTTCAAAAATTCTCACTCGTTTTCCACAACTTGCCATTTACAAAACTGCTACATAGTCTTACTTTTATGTTTACCAAAAATTTCTGAACTTTCACTTTTTTCCTAAAAATTGTTGAAAAGTTTCGCACTTTTGTGAACATTGCTGAAAAGTTCTGCCTGTTTTTAAAATTTCCAGAGCTTCTCTTTCTTTCCAAAATTACAGAAAGTTCCGTCTTTTGTCACAATTGCCAATTTCTTTCTTGTTCAAATTGCTAAAAATTGTCATTTTTTTTTTTGCAAAAAAGTTCAAAGTTTCGCTTTATGCCAGAAATATTGCCAAAAATGCTCACTTTTTCGGCAAAAAACTTGTTTTATCACTGCAAAGTTGCAAAATATAGTGTCACTTTTGACAAAAATTGTCAGAAAGTCCTGCTTTTTGCTGAAATTGTCAAAGATTCGATCGATTTTCATCATTTATGTATTTTAATTGGAGTGTTTTTTTTGGTAATTTTTTTGCATTAAATTCAATTAAAAGTTCTCTTTTGTTTGTTTGGTTTTTTTTTTTTGGTAATTTTTTTCCACACTATAATTATAATTTTTTGCTACTTTTTTGGTTATTTCTTTTTTGAACATTTTTGTTTGCCTGTTATTTTTTTCGGTGAAAGAATTCAATTCGAGTTCTGACTGTTCTGAATTCAGTTTTGATCTTTTCTCATAGCCACATAAATTTTAATTTGATTAAATTTTCTATTTACAAGACGTTTATTATTATAACTAGGTATATATTTTTTAAATTTTGTATCAACTTCTCCAAACTTATCTTGTAATCTTTATTTTTAATTTTTGTAACCTTACAATTTACAAATTTTTTTTCGTTCTTTTACTCGTTTTTCTGTTTGGAAATGAGCAGAAACTACTTTTATAAATTTCCTCTTTTTGGATAAAATTTTTTTAGCCATAATTTTTTGCCATTTTGTAATTTTTAGAGGTGGGTCCTATTGATAAACTCAGAACCTTGAAAGGGTTATTTTGCACGCATTTTCGTACCATAATGCTTACCCCATATTTATTTGTTTTGTCTGAAATCTGATCTGCTTTAGTTTGTTCAATACCTCCTGAAACATTTAAATTGAAAAAAACAACAAAAAATAAAATACAGGGAAAACCGAGTTCCTGTTTACCTTTTTCCAAAAATTTGAAATTGAGCCTTTTCCTGTGAAAGAGGGGGTGCATTTCGACTTGTAGGTTGATTGGCTCAAATTTTTACTTGCCAGACTCAATAAAACTTCGAGTTTAGTTTGAAATTAAACATCTCTAGTAGACTTCTACCTTCGGTTGGAAATTCGTTTAAAAATATACTACCAGTTTGTGTCACACGAAGCAGCATCCATCGAGAAAAAATATTGCCCCATTAAGATTTTGGTGGACTATTTCTACATTAATGTTGCACCTAATTGTTTCGGTTATGTTTATGAAATGATAAATCAACACGTATAGTTCAACAACTCAGCATAATTATGAAATGATTCCAAATCTCATAAAATCTACACGTGAACTTTACTGTCCATTTCGATACCTATACACCGCTGTGTATAAAGCAGGTTGGTTCATCACGTAGCTTAGGTAGGCTATCCATGTCTGTAATAACACTCTAGCCTCACTGTACGAGTACAATGTATACACATTAGCTCAAATGTTGGTATATTTCGAGGGAAAAAAATGTCCCAGCCAATAGGCTATGCATTGGTAGGGCGGCGTGAGTGTATAAGTCTAATACGCAGACTCAAATAGGTAAACTTGTCCTCGTATGTCGTTATCGATAAAATAGGTATATTTTTCAACTACGACTGTCGTTGTCATTAGCGTATAGGTATTCATAAAAAAAATATATAAATTTATCAAATGCTCCTGCTACTTGTATACCTACATATTATGGGAAATCGAACAAACACGTAGAGTAGGCAATTCGTATTTTTTCAAATTTTCGGTCGAAATATACCGAGGGAAAAAAATGGTAAAAGTTTTTTTACGAAAAAAAGCAGCACACAATTACCTAGCTATACTTAGTTGATTTCTTGGAAATAACGAAAAAATGCAGCAAAAAAATAGAAACCAAAGGGGTTGGATTAGGTATCCTTAATGTAACTCCATCTGTCACAAAACGCGAATGCAGTTGACAGTCTCTAAGAGCCGTTTTATCGATATTATAAAGCTTGATAATGTTTTGTATGTACTTTTCAAAATGCGCGTAAGTTACTATTATAACGAGAGTAAAACGCGACATATGCGATAAATTGGCTGGGTGTGACTTATAACTACTACAGCACCATTGCCCTTATTGTGTGTAAACCCTGTATTTTTCTTCACGCTTATAACGCGCTAGTTTATTAATATTTAAACGATTTATTATACGTATTGCCAACGTGGTGTAGTATTTTTTTACTCGTTATTATCGAATTAGATAAAGGCTTAGATTTCGCGCGCCTCGTTATCAAAGGATTGAATATTTTCATTTTCTCTCTCTCTTATCCTTTCTTTTTTTTTTCGCGCCCTCTAAGGCTGCTATGCCAAGTGCCACCGTATAGTGTTTTTTTCTTCTATTTCTTTCTTTTTCACTCTCTCGTCGCGGTATCTCGTTTCACTTGTTATTAAAACGAGCTAATGAAAAATTTCTATCATTTATCATCGACTAGGATTTTATTGATGCGATGTAGCGTGTACGATACGTGCGGCGAAAAGACGCCTTGTATGTGCCAAGTGCCAACTTATGCGAGATGATTATCTCAAGCTGATACACGCGAACAGAACTGTATACGTATAAATGTGTATTACCTTGAGTCAGCTTGTGCACCCGAATGATGAGATTAATGGTGATGTATTCGAGGCGATTAAAAAATATATACGGCTTGTAAGGTTTAATCCATTGTAGTCTAGGTCTGATATTGTCGTCAACTTTGGAGGTATTCTTGATTGAATTTGCCTATGTTTTGTGCAGAGAGTTTGAAAACTTTTCAGGTTAGGTTTTTTGAGACATCGCATCAGGTGGATGTTTTTATCTCATTTTTCTGTGTTCAAAATAAGAGCAGTTTGCCCCATGATGGAAAAAAATTTGTTTTTACTTCTCAAAATATTCCTTTCATTTTTCAAAATTGAAAATTTCTAAAAAAAATCATTTAATTTTCACAGTTAAAAAGTGAAAAAATAAAATTTCGCATAAGAGTATCGTTTTTATGCCTCTCGAAGTGTAAATTTTCAAGAGCTTTCGCCTTTACTTTGGCCTGTTCTCTTTTCTTTTCCATAATTAACATCCTAAAAAAAATCTTTCAAATTCTAAAATTTTGAAATCCCAAAAAAAAAAATTCCCTGTATAGAAAAACATTGTTTTCATTTCTCTTAAAATACAAATTTTTAAAAGTTTTCGCCTTCGCTTCGCTCAAGCCTGCCCTTTCTTTTTCAAAATCAACTTCCTAAAGAAAAAGTTGTTTTTAGACCTCTCGAAATCAAATTTTCAAAAATAAAAAAATTCTCATTTGGGCCCCCAAAAGTCCAAAACTGAAAATGGAATTTTTTTGAGTCATAAATGAATATGATATCAGTTAGCGAAATAGGTATATTTTTTTCCTATAATAGTTGGCAACTTTTCAGTCAACCCCCCTCCCCCTCTCAAAAACCCTCAATATAGTTTCATCCCTATAGAAATGGGGTCAAATTATGTTCGCTCCGGACCCGCATTGGCTCTCGATGTCCCTGTTCTTAAATTCGGCGTACGTATAGCAATGAAAAGACGGGAGCATTTTTGCTCTCTTATTTTGGACTCCCATTCTTAAAAGAATCTGAGAAAAAAGTCCATAAATACATAACATTGTAATGAATTTTCAATTGCACAATCAGAAGAGTTTCAACATTCCTTGAAACATTTCAATTTTTGCACTTTTCAGGAAAAAACCTCAAGTTTGAATGATTTAATAATTTTTCCCCAATTGGCAAAAAGTGCTGTAGAAATAAAATTCGGCTCGCAATTGAATTTCAAGGTCGCCTCCCTTCAATAACGAGTGAACTGTTGAAGAATTATTCAAAAGTGGATGTTTCGACTTATCAAAATGAGATAAAAATTTCGCAAAGATTTCCGAAAATGTTTTTTGAGATAACTTTTGAAATATGTATTTGAAAATGTACGTCATGTCACGACTTATCAAAACAAGGCACGATTTCGCGAAAAAATCATAGCATTTTCACGAACATGTTTTTTAAACATTTTTGAAGAATTTTGAGCTCAAAATTAGGCCATTTTTTCCGGTATTTCTGAAAAAAAGTGTCATGTAACATATCAAAATGGATCCAAATTTCGGCAAAAATCAACAATTTCGGTCGTCAGAACTTTTTTCTGAACATTTTTGAAGAATTTTGAGTCCATAATTATGCCATGATTTCTAGAATTTCTGAAAAAAGCGTCATGCAACCTATCAAAATAGGTCTAAATTTCGGCAGAAAATCAAAAATTATAGTTTAAGTTTTTTTTAAGAATTTTTGAAAAATTGTACTTGGGTTGGTTAAAATTTTTCAAGAAATTCGAATACTTCCACGAAAATGTTTTCTTGAGCATTTTTGGAGAACTTTGAGCCGAAAATAGGGTCATGATTTTTGAAATGTTTGAAATTGTACCTCGTGACTCATTAAGATAAGTTACAAAATCGCGGAAAAATCAAATGTTTTCACAAACATGTTTTTTAAACATTTTTGAAGAATTTCGAGCCCAAAATTAGGCCATTATTTCGGGTATTTCTGGAAAAAAGAGTCATGCAACTTACCTATCAAAATGGGTCCACATTTAGCCAGAAAATCAACAATTTTCGTCAGAACTTTTTTCTGAACATTTTTTAAGAATTTTGAGCCCAAAATTAGGCCATTATTTTGGGTATTACTGAAAAAAGTATCATGCAATTTATCAAAATGGGTTCATGGGTCCAAATTTCGGCTGAAAATCAACAATTTCAGTCAGAACTTTTTTGAAGAAATTTGAGTCCAAAATTAGGCCATTATTTTGAGTAAGTATTTCTGAAAAAAGTATTATGCAATTCATCAAAATGGGTCCAAATTTCGACAGAAAGTCAACAATATTTCAGTCAGAACTTTTTTTGAACATTTTTTAAGAATTTTGAGCCCAAAATTAGGCCATTATTTCCGGTATTTCTGAAAAAAGTTTCATGTGTAACTTATCGAAATGGGCTCAAATTTCGGCAGAAAATCAGCAATCTCGGTCCGAACTTTTTTCTGGACATTATTGAAAAATTCAGAGTCCAGACTTGGGTTATGATTTGCAGAATTTTTGAAAAAAGTGTCTCACGACCTGTTAACATAAATACTTATATTTTCAGGAGAAAATCAAAAGTTTCTGTCGAAAATTTCCTCGAGTATTTTTGTGAACACCGAACAAGAACGAAAATGGAGAAAAAACTTGAAAAAATTTCTCTTTCCTGTAAAAATTGCTTTTAAGTTCTGCTTTTCCCCACGATAAAATTTTGTAATTTTCCATTCAATCTTTCCTTTTTCAGAATTTTGTAATCATTTTATTTTTTCAATTTTATGCTTTTTTTTTTTTTTTTTTTTTTTTTTGTTTTGGGTGTTTATAATTGCACGATTATTACACCCGTGACTAGAAGGGTTTAGATTTGGTTTATTAGGTTGGTGCTTTTAAGTAGGGTTATAAATTTTTGGATTTCAGAAGGGTTATCTGGAATGGTCATTGAATTTGGGTCTATTTGGAGAGATAGTCTTGTTTGCTGTAGTTTAGGACAGGTGAATAGTAAATGTTGGATGGATATAGGTTCATTTTCACAGAATTGACAGGGGGGTTTCGGAATTTTTTGATAGAGATGATTGTGTGTGATTTTAGAGTGACCTATTCTTAGACGGGTTATAATTATTTCTTCTCTTCTGTTTAGGTGGTTAAGGTTTTTCCAGGGGTAGATTGTTTTTTTGTGTTGAAAGAGTTTGTTTGATGTCTGTGATGACCAGAAATTTTGCCATTTAGAGTGAGTATTTTGTTTGAAGAAGGATTTTATATCGTCAGGGGTGAAAATGGTGAAGGGAGGGGGGATAGTGGCTGATTTTGCATAGGTGTCAACAATTTCATTTCCTTCAATGCCGACATGACTAGGAGTATACATAAGGTGGATGGTGTAGTTTGAATTTTGAAGATCTAGCAGAATTTTGTGAATATTTTGAACAATAGGGTGATCTGAAAAAATGTTTTGTATGGATATCAAGGAGCTAAGAGAGTCACTTTGTATTAAAAAGTTTTTGTTTTCAAGCTGAGTGGTGGATATGTTCAAAAGACAATGGTAAATTGCAAGAAGTTCAGCAGTAAATATTGAAGAGACCTCATGAATTTTAAAATTGAAAATTTTTTCATTTATTGAAAAAGCATATCCTGTATGTAGGTTAGAGATTTTGGAACCATCAGTAAAGCATAAATTGAATTCTGTGTAGTTTGATATGAGTTCAAGATAGTGGTTTTTGATTTCTAATAGGGAATGGTTTCTTTTTGGATAATTTTTCAGTTGAAAGTCAATTTGTAAGGGTTTTAATAGCCAAGGAGGGTATGTTATGGGTTTTTGGATGAGATTTTTGAGATCAATTTCAAGGTTCTTTATTTCAGAGATGAACTTAGCAAGTGGGTTGTCATTTTGTTGGAAATGATGTAAGCTGAATATTGAGATAAGATTTTGGAGGGGATGTGATGGATTAGCTGAGGCTGATGTAATGAATTTATTTGTTACTAGTGATTTTCTGAAATTTGAGGGTAGTTCTGCAGCTTCACAGTAGATGCTATCTATGGGTGAGGAGTAAAGAGCTCCAATGCAAATTCGTAAAGAAGAATTTTGAACAGTTTTTAAGATATTGGCGGTTTTATTGGAAATTTTTGTAAAGCATGGACTGCCATAGTCAATTTTGCTGCGTATGAGAGATTTATATAGATGGATTAATAATTTACGGGAAGGGTTATATTTAGGATTTTTTATTATTTTTAATAAATTGATACGTTTCAAGAGTTCTGATTTTACATTTAGAAAATGGAGGGTCCAAGTTAGTTTTTCATCAAACGTAAGTCCGAGAAATTTGGTAGAAGATTTGAACTCCAAGGAGCGACCTTTAAATTTTAGAGTGGGTTTTGGGTTGATTTGATTTTTTCTAGAAAAAAGTACACAATGTGTTTTGGATTCTGAAAAACTTAACCCGTTTGTTTCAGCCCATTTTTCAATTTGGTTTAGGGTTTCCTGAATTATTTCTACAATAAGGTTGATGTTTTTAGATCTAAGAGAGATGTTTAAGTCATCTGCAAAAATTCTCAAAGAGAGTGGTTTAGTTATAACATCACAAATGTCATCAATTTGTATCAGAAACAAGATTGTACTAAGAACAGAACCTTGAGGAACTCCATTTTCAATTTCAAAGGATTTTGAGTAAGTATTATCTAGGCGAACTCTGAAAGAACGATTTGTTAGAAAGTTTTGAATAAAGTATGCCAAGTGTCCACGAATTCCAAAGGAGTGTAATTTTCTGAGAATTTTGTAACGCCAAGCTTTATCAAATGCTTTTTCAAGGTCAAAGAACACTGAAAGTACATATTCTTTATTTTCAAAAGCAGTGTTAATTTCATTTTGTAGGCTAAAAAGATGGTCCAGTGTAGATCTTTTTTTTCTAAATCCACTTTGAAAGGTACTGAGAGAGTTTGTGCTATCTATGAACCAATTTAGTCTTTTGATGACCATTTTTTCTAAGATTTTGCAAGGGACTGATGTTAAGGAAATGGGTCTATAACTAGAAGGAAGATGAGGATTTTTACCTGGTTTTAGGATGGGAATGATAATAGCACTTTTCCATGTTTGAGGAAATAAATTTGTAGTCCAAATTTTGTTATATAAGTTCAACAGGTCGTTTTTTCCATTTTCATCCAAATATTTCAACATGTGAGGGTGGATGTCATCAGGCCCTGGAGATGAGTCTTTTATGTTGTGATTTAAGCAGTATAGTAATTCTTGCATAGAAAAAGGGGTGTTATAGGACTCTAGGTTTTCAGATGAGAAATCAAGTGTTTCATTTTCAGCTTGTGCCTTGATCATTTGGAAAGTAGGACTATAAGAGCTTGTAGAGGAAACCTTTGCAAAAGATTGGGCCAGGACATTGGCCACTTCTTGAAGAGAGGTAATTGTTAAATTTTCATCAGTTAGGTAGGAAATTTCAGTTGGTATGTAACATCCTTTTAAAATTCGAATTTTTTTCCACATTTCTTTCACTGATGTGCTTTGAGTGATTTTCAACATGAACTTATTCCAGCTCTCTCTTTGTTTGGATAGGTTGATTCTACGTGCAATAGCACGCTTTTTTTTGAAATCAATGAGGTTTTCCATGGTGCTATTTTTCTTGAATTTTTTTAAGGACCTTTTGCGTTCAAGAATTGCAGTTTTTAATTCCTGGCACCACCAGGGTACAGATTTTTTTGAAATTTTGGAGGAAGATTTTGGAATGCTTTGTATAGCTGCTTGATCTCCGCCCTGGTCTCAAATTTCAACTTTTCTGCTCCTTTGTCATCTAAAACTGTTTTAAACAATTTTTCAAATTAAGTGTAAAGTTTTTCAATTTTTTGGCTGTGCACTAAATACATACCGTATTATTTGTTTCAAGTTTTGTCGATTTTTAAAATTTCTTAGAAGGGGCCCCTAGAAGAGGGAGATGTTTTTAGACCTTCTTTTTGTTTTTTTAAAATTTTTTTTAAATTTAAAATTTTTTTTTTTTTAATAACTACACTCCAACAAGACGAGAAAATTGAGACAGCCTATGAAGATACTGATTCCACTCAGTCCTCGATAGACAAAACTGTGCCCATCGAGCCTAAATGAAAATGGAAAAAATTGCTTCAATTTTGTCGCATTGCTCTAAATCTTTTGATTTGAAAATATCATATTTTATCAAATCGACTTTTTTTTCAAATTACCTACTTTTTGGAATTTTTCCACTTTTTATTTTTTGAAGCAGAATATTTTATTAATTGTTGTTCAAAATAAATAAAGATGTTCTGCACTTTTTGAAGTTTTTTTTTCAGAATGTCGAATCTCCCTCCGCCTCCTTTCTTTCAAAAGCGTATTCATTTCGAAAAAATCAAAATTTTATCATCCTGGGATAGGTTTAAGGTATCTAACCTATACCACTGAAATTTGGTTTATTTCAGTTAATGCTCTAGTCGATTGATGATGGTTTCAAGTCGTTGCAGCTTTCATCAGCAAATTTTTGGATTTATCATTTTTCAAAAGTTTTCATAATACGGTTAAATCTAAGTATGTTCCGTTCACTTTGGTGATATTTTTCAAAAACTAAAAACTCAAAAATTTACCTAATGCTTCAGACTAAATTTGAATCCCCATCGATTGATTTGAAAATTGAAATATCATTTTTGGAAAATTCGGCCATTTATCTATACACATCTGTGTGCTCTGCGTTGGTCGGGTTGGATGGCTGACTAAAGAGGATTTTTAATTATTCGTTCGTAGTGTGTATTATATATTATTTGGGAATTTAAACGCGCGTAAAGTTGAGACGTTAAATGTGGAAATAATGCCAAGATGGTTTTCTGTGGACTGGTGCGGTTGGCTTTAATGACGACTATTCGGGTAATTTATTCGGGTTTTAACATTTTTCGAATAATAGTCAACAGCAGTAGATGTGCATAGAGATAAGTACTCTATATACTATACACAACACGTCTATAAGATAAATCTCATCGCAGAGGATATTTTTCAGGGAAATTTTGCCTCAGCTTCGCATTCAACGATAACCACCGTGTCAAAGACCAGAGAGAAAGAGATGTGTTTATTTGAGCGTAATGTGGAAGAAAATAGCAACGCTATAATGTACGTATATAAAGCATGCGGATGGCCGAGTTGATTAGAGAGAGCATCTCGTCACCATCAGTCGCACATATCGTACGACTAAATTAACGTGTTGGTTTTCGCCATTGCCATTGCCATTGGCATTGCAAATAGTTATAGTCGTGTATTCGCGAATCGTACTACAATAATGATGATAGTTGTGTTTCTTATACGTTTATAGGTGATGTAGTTTGCCTATCTGCAATTCTGCGTGTATGTAGGTAGGTTGTATTATTAAACAAACGTATCGAAAAGCCCTTTGGCTTGTATACAGAGAATACAGTTGACTCGTACCAATCCAATACACAGAATGGCAGGTTTAGGCGGTGGGAAACCTGCTGAATTACAACACACAGTGTTTAGATCGAATCGTAATGAACTTATACATATAAGAGTGAGAGAGAGAGAAAGAGACACGTCCTTTTTATGGTAAAAGAGGCAAGCGCGGTAAATTAACTTTAAAAGCTGATGGCCGTGCCGGTTGATTTTGTACAGAGCGCGTTTTACTATATATATAAGGCAGCCTACGTACATAAGGCTCGTCAAAGTCGGCCTTTGGGGCCGGATATGGAAGTTGGAATAAGGTTGGCGTTGAATATTCCATCTCCGGCCTCCGGTCACTTTTATACAAGTTTGCATGTCGTAAACTTTTCACTTTTCAAGTGTCGTTCAATTCGTTAAGTTCAGGAAACGATTATGTTAGTATTGAGTTTAATTATGTGAGACGAGAACCCTTTCGTTATAAGCTTCGACCCTTTCAGTCGGCTTCACCTGTTCGACCCTTTTTTTTCTACCGTGCTCTTCGCGCGTCGCAGTCGGTCGATCTCTCTGCTCTTTTTTTTTTTTACTCTCGCAGACGTGTAGAAATTAGAATTCCATCGTTACAATAAATTAACAGAAGCGGAAAATCATGTTTCACGCTTATTGAATGGTGAATGAGTTTATTACGAATGAAATTTATTTTTCAGCGTCGATGAACGAGAAGTGACGAAATTGCACATTGCCAATAGATGGATTTTTTTTATCTTAATTGACGCATTTGCAATAGGTGTGATACGAGAACGCCAACGAGCAACTTTTTTTTAGTCCGATTTTCCCATCGTGATGATTTTTTTCCTAGTAGGTACTTTTTTTTGTTGTTTTGTTTTGTGTAAACCAGCAGCCTCAAGTCGTGGGGGTGGGTTCGTTCGAGATTCGGACGGAGTTTTGTTAACCTGATTTCGCGTTCTGTTTGTGTTGGAAAAAAAATTACTACTGCTGGGTTTACGAGGGTGGGCTTTCTACCGTGTAAATATCTGCCACCTTTCGCAGTCGGAAGTCCGAGTTTCGAGTAGCTATAGTTGTTAATAAGCTGTTCGATTTTTTTTTGCCAGTTTCAAACGATGGAAAAGGATACAATTGGTGGAACTTTTTTTTGTGCCTGTTTGTTTCATTAAAATTACCTATACTAAAATAAATTTTTAAATGAACGTCGAATTGAGTGAGCAAAGGCCAAAGGCTGTAACAAGCTGATAGTGGATCTGCTAATTTTTTTCAGATTTTTCTGAGGCTTCATATTTTCCCATGAGAGAACCTCTCGAAAAGAGACCGTGATTTTTAGAAAGAGCATGGTCTGAAACCTCTCTAACCGAAATTTCAGGTACCCAAGTTGATTTCTTGCATTTTGGAAAATTTTTCAAAATACAAATTTGATTAATTAAGGCGATTGATGCTTCAAAATTTAAAGAAACAATTCTCGAATCCAAATTTCACACTTTCATACCATTTTGGAGTCTTCAATGCGATTTTCAATTTCCCCAGAATTTTGAAATTTCTCCAGAATGCGTGGAAATGAACTTTAGTAGCATAAAAATGGAGTTGTGGCTTATATCGACCTCTTTCACGATTTTAAAAATATTCATATTTGGACTAATTTCCGAATGGACATCTCAAGTGTGTTTTTTTTACCAGAATTTTTGCAAGGAAAAAAGTAGAAAAATACTAATTTTCTTCCTGCAAGAAAAATTTTTAAATTCGAATCAGTGCTGCTTTTAGACTTGAACCACTCCATCCCCTCTGCCCACGAATGCGAATTTCATCATTTTGGAACCATTCTGGAGCCTCGAGCGCGATTTCCGATTTCTCCAGAATTTTGAAATTTCTCCAATAGGTGCGGAAATTAATTTGAGCAGCTAGAATAAATCGAGTTATGGCTTACACTCAATCTTTTTACCGATGTTATCCACATTTGGGCCGATTCCCAGGCGGACGCCTCAAGTACATTTTTTTGACCATGAATTTTTAAGGAGGAAAGTAAAAAAATGAAAAATTTTCGTTTGCCAGAAAATTTTTAAAATTGTAGAATTTCTATTTTTAGACTAAAACCAATCCACCGAATTCGAATTTCACAGTTCCTAGCCATTCTGCAGCCATTTCAAAATTCTGGAGGCATCGAAAATCATGCTGGAGGCTCCATAAATCGGCTCGAAACTGTGAAATTCGGATTTGGAGAGAGAAGTATTAATATCAGTATCAGGATTAATTTTCATCATTTTTACTAATAATAAATATTCATTTGTTCATTTTTTTAAAGCATAAATCGCCTGAATAAGTAAAATTTGGATTTCCAAAAATTTCCCAAAAAATCAACTTGGGCTTGGATTCGGGGGTTTCAAACTATGCTCTTCCTGAAAGTCGTGGTCCCGTTTGAATCGGAGACAGACATCTTGAGAAGTTCCCTCATTACATTAGTGTTGGTAAAAAATGATTTTTTAAAAACAATCATCTCAATCCTAGCACCCTTCAGAGTGATGTGATCTCAACGATGAGTTTTTTGGATTCAAATGGACAAATTACCACAATTTTTCTTGTTTTTTGCGATGATTTAGCCAATTTTAATTTTCCATGACAAATTTAGTCTCAAAATTGAAGCGTTTTAAAACATTCAAACAATAAAATGATTCTCAGTGAATTGTTCATAATAGTATTAATTCATTTAAGGGAATCATTCACGAACGAATTGATTAATTTTTTTAATGAACCATTCGCGAACGAATTGGTCAATTCTTCAATTTATGAATCAATTCGTTCGCGAATGATTCACCAAAAATTATTTAATTCGTTCGCGAATGATTCACCAAAAATTATACAATTCGTTCGCGAATGATTCACCTACAATTATACAATTCGTTCGCGAATGATTCACCAAAAATTATTCAATTCGTTCGGGAATGATTCACTAAAAAATTAAAGTCGTTCGCGAATGATTCACCAAAAATTATTCAATTTGTTCGCGAATGATTCACCAAAAGTTAAGTAAATGAATCGATTCGTTCGTGAACGAGTCACTTATACTAATCAAATCGTTCGCGAATGATTCACCAACCATTATTCAATTCGTTCCCGAATGATTCATCTAAAATTATTCAATTCGTTCGCGAATGATTCACCAAAAATTATTCAATTCGTTCGCGAATGATTCACCAAAAATTAAGTAAATGAATCGATTCGTTCACGAATGATTCACCAAAAATCAAGTAAATGAATCGATTCGTTCGCGAACGAGTCACTTATACTAATCAAATCGTTCGCGAATGATTCATCAAAAATTAGGTGAATGAATCGATTCGCGAATGATTCACTAAAAAATTCAAGTCGTTCGCGAATGATTCACCAAAAATTATTCAATTTGTTCGCGAATGATTCACCAAAAATTAAGCAAATGAATCGATTCGTTCACGAATGATTCACCAAAAATCAAGTAAATGAATCGATTCGTTCGCGAACGAGTCACTTATAATAATCAAATCGTTCGCGAATGATTCATCAAAAATTAGGTGAATGAATCGATTCGCGAATGATTCACTAAAAAATTCAAGTCGTTCGCGAATGATTCACCAAAAATTATTCAATTTGTTCGCGAATGATTCACCAAAAATTAAGCAAATGAATCGATTCGTTCGCGAACGAGTCACTTATACTAATCATATCGTTCGCGAATGATTCACCAATCATTATTCAATTCGTTCCCGAATGATTCACTAAAAAATTCAATACGTTCGCAAATGATTCGCTAAAAATTATTCAATTTGTTCGCGAATGATTCACCAAAAATTAAGTAAATTATTCGATTTGTTCGCGAACGAGTCACTTATACTAATCAAATCGTTCGCGAATGATTCACCAACCATTATTCAATTCGTTCCCGAATGATTCACTAAAAAATTCAAGTCGTTCGCAAATGATTCACCAAAAATTATTCAATTCGTTCGCGAATGATTCACCAACAATTATTCAATTCGTTCGCGAATGATTCACTGAAAAATTCAAGTCGTTCGCGAATTATTCACAAACTTTAATCAATTTGTTCGCAAATGATTCCCCTAGAAATCAAACAATTTGTTCAATTGCCAATCGGTTGTGAATGATTCGATTCGATTCGATTCGATTCGATTCGATTCACTTCGCTTGAAAACAGATCAATTCCTATACAATAATTGCACAAAAACCGAATCAATTGTAATAAATTAATTAATCGGTTTGCGAACGATTCACCAAAAAATCAATCTATTTAACCAATAATTGCTGGTAAATGATTCGATTCGATTGTAAACAGATCAATTGCTATTCAAATGTTTCAAAAAAAAATGAATCAATTCGTTCGTAAAAGATTTTTATTTGAATAACAGTCGATCTTCTTGCGCATAATGCGTTAATGTTTTTTTTCTTCAACTCGTATGTTGAATAATAATTTTCTTCCTACACATATACTTTTCCCCTCCCCTCCCCTCCCTTGAGAATTTTTCTTCAAATTGCACCATTATATACCACCACGCACAAGTTTACATTAACAAGATAAAATAGCTCATTATACGCTATCTTCATCGCATATGCTTTAAATTCACCCTCTTACGTATAAATTATACGTGTAATTTTTCTCAACTCGTCAAACCACACAATAAAAACAACACTTTCGGCGTATAAATCTCGACGTAAAGAAACAGCGCGTTTAAAATTCACATAAGAAGCCGAAAATTAACACGCACCGAACCTTCGGCGCCGTCAACTTTTCACATTTTCTCTGCCCCTTTCGGCTTTCGCGAAGTGAAACTTTTCAGACAACGAGAACGAGTAATTTCATGTGCCATTAAAACACGCGTAGGACTGTTCTTTACCACGCGCTCAAGGGGTGTTTATATAAATAAGAAAATTCGAAAAATTAAACGTAGACGTAGGGAAAATCGCTTTTTGTACGAGAAAATGGGATCTCGGTCTCGAGTCGCGCGGATTCACAAGCGTACATAAAGTTGCGCAAAAAGGGAGAAAAGAGGCGAAAAAATGCAACAAGTGGCATCTTAGGCGTCCATTCTTTAAACGGAAGAGAAAAGTTTCCGCCATTTTCACCGGGATTACATTAAGGTAGGTAAGAAAAAGCGATGTTTTTCGGGTCTACGTTAACGTTATATAGGCGTAGTAAAACATGGTAAATGCAAGGATGGGTGCGCAGATCGGTGAAGAGGGGGTGGCATTTTATAGTGTAAAGGATACGGCGTGGGTACTTTTCTTGGTATTTTCTCGATTTTATATACTTTAAGGAAGGTCGTTAAAATGTTTTTCAGATTACAACACCTCTTCGCGTTCGGTTTGCGG
Organism: Planococcus citri; assembly: GCF_950023065.1. Lineage (NCBI taxonomy): Eukaryota > Metazoa > Arthropoda > Insecta > Hemiptera > Pseudococcidae > Planococcus > Planococcus citri. The sequence goes on along the minus strand of NC_088679.1, from coordinate 19,656,620 downwards.
GCCACGTCAGCGTCACGCCCGCGCCACCGCACTTTGCGACTACTATCTGCAGCATTTTAAAGAGTATGGAATGCGGGCTATTTTTCGCGAAAGTAAAATTGACGACGATCGTGGGTATACTAGCGTTATATTGTGTGTCTTTATAATACACAAGTAATATTAATGCGTTCAATCGGTCAGCGAGCTGCGCTGCTTTTGCTCAGCTACAAAGGCGAAATAGCGAAACGAAGGCTAAATGGTTGTTGGAAGATTAATGAAGATGTGTCTGCGCCAGTCCCAGAGTAGAACACGAGTAGCTGGCAATCATTAAGTACCAGAATAGACTTTTTAGATAATTTACTCTGAATGAAAACTGCCTGAAGAAAAGCCCGATATGGGTATTGTTATGTTGTGTACAAACAGGGGCTAAGTTTTGACTCGAGAACAGGTCGAGTCAAAATGATTAATATCTGCGACGCTGCTGCGTTACTTATACGAGTGTATATCGTTCGTTCAATCGACATAATATACCACGAGATATTCATCTACCACTATGCGTAGGCTTCATCTCACCATCTCAGTACACAAGTTTACACACACACGATGATGGGAAAAAAAGAGATGAGATTGTCGTGCACCGTGTGCGCATTTTCTCAAATGTAGACCTCTCTACGTATAATAGCTTACGTGAATATGCGAAAATGTTCATTAGGTTACGCGACAATGGTGCGAATTTACTACATTCAGGACACCCTGGACCTCTTAATGTATAATACAAATAATTGTTTATTGCTCGTCAAGCCTCCTATGTTATATTACCAACTCCTATTGTCAACATGATGATCCGCAGCATGGCCATATCCTCGGTTTCGCCCCATTCGTTACGACAATGCATCGCACATCGAGCTTTCGATCTTTATATGTACTTGGCGTATCTATAATTTCCCCATTAATGATGTCTTGGTTCTTTTAATACTTTTTACAAACATAAGATTCGTTTTCCTTTCTCTCTTCTGCGTATGTGAAGACTCACATACAACTACCTACGTGTGTCGTCGAACCCTCATCTCTTGACAGAATTTCGCAATTATACGCCTTTAAACGTGTTTACCGCTCGACACCTTTTTTTCTTTTTCGTATTTATTTTACTTTATTAGAGTGACGATCCTCTCCGTTTGGTGTACTCCACGTGGACATAATCCGATGGAGTAATTTGCTCGTGGTGTACTTCGTTCCTTATTTATAGGTCATTGAGGCCTTTGACAGGATATCCGACGTTATTTTATACGTACGTGAGATCCAGAACATCGTGGACTTATATTGAAAGGAACAGAATTTTATTCGCAGATTTTTAAAGGAAAAATAAGGCTTACACAGTTATCATGATTCCTAGATGTGAGGAAGGGGGGCAATCACAAAATCCGTTTTAGGACCCCAGGAATCCAAATCCATCAATATTTCGCATGTCTGATTTTTTTAAATTTTCATATATTTTTATTTTTTATTTATTAAGTAGGTAAGTACGTATACGAGTATAAAAACACTTATTATTTTCTCCGAAAAATTACAAAAAAAAGGAGGAGTCCTGATAAGGCCATTTTTTGGCCCCCTGCCAGTTATCGACTAGACCACTCCTAAAATGTTGTTGATTGTGTTGCAAGAGTGGAGTAAGAGTAGGAGTAAGGAGTGCAAGGAGTGAGAATTTTTGAAAGGAGTAGGAGTGGAGTTGGAGTGTTGTCAAATCAAAACTCCTTACTCCTCTTTTTTCCCCTAATTTTGTGACTAATTACATCAAAATGTTGCTGTTACTCGCGTGTTTAAATATCCAAAATACGAATCGGTGGTTGGTTAACCCAAAATGTCCATTTTTTGGGCTCCAGGGGTTCCCAAAGTTGTGATTACACAAAGAATTTTAGGAACCACCGAGTATTATTTTCAAAAACTTTTTTAGCTTAAAATATCTGTTTGAACTCGATAAACGTTATGCGGGGTGATTTTCCTATTTTCGACCCTCAGGGGCAGAAATTGGGGGGGTTGATTTTTAGAAAATTTTGTAACCACCATTTTGAACATACCCCTTTGAGCCTCGCTAAAAAGCTTTTTACAGTTTATTAGTATCTGAAAGACCTTCATACTACTAAATTTCTAACTCAATAGAATTTTCCGCTGGTACTCAAAAAACCAGTTTTCCATTTTTTTGCAATTTCGAAATTTTGGGAACCTCTGGAAAACTAGAAACGTACGATTTGCGCCCAACGTAACGTTTTGAGGTATATATTCAACTATCTTGATGAAAAAGTTTAATTGAGCTCCGTGTATAGGTATTCGTAATTTAGAACCCTTTTTTAGAGTCCCCACTTTAGGCACCCCTAAAAAAGGTGTTCACATTTTTTCAAATAAATTGAAGAATTTACATTTGAATCGCACTAGCAAGTGCTCGATAATTTTTCATTTGATTTCTCCTGCAACATTCAAAATTAAGCTTTTTTGGACCAAATTCTGATATTTTACTCTTAGAAAAAAAGCCAAAATCACGTTTTCATGATTTCAACGAATTACTTAATTTGAGTTGAAAATTGTCAAAAATTCAATATTATTCTAAAATGCGTTGAAATTTTCCTCAACTATAAATTGCATAAATTATCGTTAAAATATTGTAAAAACTGCATAAATGATCGGAAATTGACAAAATTTCAGTAAAATGAAACAAAACTTGATAAAAATTACTTGAAAATTTGTTCAAGTGCCATAAAAATAACTACTAGGTATAATAGTTGATGAAATATTGCAAAATTTGAGTCAAAAATTGATCAAATATTATCGGAATGGATTGATCCCTGCTTGCTTATTGCTTAAATTGCATGAATTATCATTAAAAAATCATAAACACTGCCTAAATTACATACCAAAAATTGGTAAAGGAAAACTTGGTAATTGCTTGAAAAATTTATTAAATGCGATAAAAACATTCAAAAATGACTGAAAATCGATAAAATATTACAAAACTTGGGGAAAAAATTTCAAAGATTTTCCATTTAGAACTTCGATCAGAGAAACTTGAATGAAAACGGAGGATTTCTGAATGTAACAATTTTTAAGACTGTTATCCCCTCCTCCCTCGCAAAAAATAAAAAATGATAAAATTTTTAGTTTTTTAAATATCTACATGTCAAAAAACGAAAACCGAAACCAAAACTTATAGTCGGAGAGCCCGCATATTAAGGATCTATGGCACCCCCCCCCCCCCCCCCCCGGTTGATCCTCCGGGACAGCTTTTATCTTAAAGGGAAAGTCCTAAGGAACATTTCTAGCCCTTGTCCTCAAAAAAAAAAAGTGGCCCTACTTACAAAATGGCTGCCATTTTGATTGATAGGTCAACCGAAATCGCAGATTTTGCGTTCCAACATAGGACAAGCACGAAATTTTTTAAACCGTACAAAGGTAGATCGAAAGATAAGGCAAAAATTTATCACCTGTCAAAATTGCAAGTGCTAAAGTGCCTTTTTCGATTTTTGGTGAATTTTTGAAAATCAAATTTAGGCCAAAAATGAGGAAAAAAATCGAAATCTTACCGAATTGACCTAGAGAGCTGAAATTTGAGATATACCCTATTTTTGACCTGCCAAATCGATTGGAAACCGTTTCAGACCGTTTAGAGCAGTTCTGGAGCCTCCAGAAGATTTTTGAAACTTGAAATTTACCTGCAAAATTTCATCAAATGGAGATGGAAAGCCGAAATTTATTCTGCAAACTAATTTCAACACGCTACGAAGTCGACTGCAGGTGGATTTTAAGTCGTTTTGGAGCCTCCAGCGACTTTTTGAAAATTACTGGAGCCTCCAGTAGATTTTTGAAACTTGAAATTTCCCCAAAATTTTATCAAATGAAGATGGAAAGCCAAAATTTACTCTGCACTCCAGTCTTAACACCCTTTGAAGACGACTTCAGGTGGGTTCAAGTCATTTTGGAGCCTCCAGCGACTTTTTGAACATTACTAGTTCCTCCAGTAGATTTTTGAAACTCGAAATTCCCACAACATTTCATCAAATGGAGTTGGAAAGCCGAAATTCATTCTGCAAACTACATAATTTCAATACGCAACAAAGTCGACTGCTGGTGTATTTCAAGCCGTTTTGGAGCCTCCAGTAGATTTTTGAAACTTGAAATTTCCCCAAAATTTTTTAAAATGGAGATGAAAAGCCAAAATTTACTCTGCACTCCAGTTTTAACACCTTCGAAGACGACTTCAGGTGGGTTCAAGTCATTTTGGAGCCTCCAGCGACTTTTTGAACATTACTGGAGTCTCCACCAGATTTTTGAAACTTGAAATTCCCACAACACTTTATTAAACTAATTTCAATACCATATGAAAGTTGACTGCATGGTGGTTTCGAATAGTTTTGAAGCTTCCAGCTCCTTTTTGGAAATTTCAATTTTCCTAAAAACGCCATGAAACCTTTTAAAAAGTCGCTGGAGGCTCCAAAACGACTTGAAATCCACCAGCAGTCGACTTCGTAGCGTATTGAAACTAGTTTGCTGGATGAATTTCGGCTTTCCAACTCCATTTTGATGAAATTTTGTGGGAATTTCGAGTTTCAAAAATCTACTGGAGGCACCAATAATTTTCAAAAAGTTGCTGTGTGCTTTAAAACGACTTGAAATTCACCTGAAGTCGTCTTCGTATCGTGTTGAAATTAGTTTGCGGAATAAATTTTGGCTTTCCACTCCCATTTGAAGAAATTTTGTGGGAATTTCGAGTTTCAAAAATTTGCTGGAGGCTTCGGAACTGTTCGAAACAGTTTGTAACAGTTTCCAATTGATTTTGCATGTCGAAAATAGGGTATATCTCAAATTTCAGCTTTCTTGGTCAATTTGGTAAAATTTTGATTTTTCCCTCATTTTTGGCCTAAATTTGATTTTTAAAAATTCACCAAAAATCGAAAAAGGCACTTTAGCACTTGAAATTTTGACAGGTGATAAATTTTTGCCTGATCTTTCGATCTACCTTTGTACGGTTTCAAAAATTTCGTGCAAGTCCTATGTTGGAACGCAAAATCTGCGATTTCGGTAGACCTGTTAATCAAAATGGCCGTCATTTTGTGAGTAGGGCCACTTTTTTTTTGAGGACAAGGGGTAGAAATGTTCCTTAACCCTTTCGGCTACGAGACAAACTGACGGATAAAATTCGAAGTGCTTTAAACTGAGTAAGGTCGGTTGCTGCCTAGAACTCAAAATTTGCTGGAAATCGCACATTCAGAAAGTATTCATGTCACAAATGGCAATAAACCTTAAATTGTTCATTATTCCATTCATGACACCGAATAGCATTATAAATCAAAATCAAGCCTTCTGGGGCATCTGATATTTCAAGATGAAAGTATTGGTAACAAGCATTTTTGAAAATGGAAAAAAAGATGAACTAAAATAAAATTAGTTTGAGTAAAAAAAAGAAATTATTGAAGAAAAACAAGGCATGCGACTTCAGATAGTTATTCAAACTGCAAATGTTTGAAGGTGTTTGCTTGTGGGTAGATTAAAATTGATGGAAAAATCTTTGTGTTATATAGAGAGCATTTTTTGAAATTTTGGAAACCCATGTCACAATTCAACGCTAATTTTCAATGAAATTGTGAAAAATATGTATCATTTTCATCTTCTGACACATACATCTCTCTTGAGATAATTTGCTTGGGTGAGTAAGTTGCCTCAGAAGATGACTGGGTAAACTTTTGCAAGCATTTGAATTTTATGATGGATACTGTGTCATAAAGACTGCACTGAATCAATTCATTATCTGTAAGATGACTTCTAAAAAGTAATTTCAGTAATTCCACAACATGACGTACGTATTTTATTTTTACATATTATCTCCTTATGACAAACAGATTAAGGGCTGTATTATGACACAGTATCTATCATAAAATCCAAATGCTCGCAAAAGTTCACCTAGTCATCTTCTGAGGTAACTTACTCACCCAAGCAAATCACCTCAAGAGAGATGTATATGTCAGAAAATGAAAATGACGTCATACTTTTCAGGTTGAATTGTGACACGAGTTTTCAAAATTTCAAAAAATGCTCTCTATAACACAAAGATTTTTCCATCAATTTTAATCCTCCCACAAGCAATCGCCTTCAAACATTTGCAGTTTGAATAACCATTTGAAGTCCCATGCCTTGTTTTTCTTCAAAAATTTCTTTTTTTACACAAACTTATTTTATTTTAGCTCATCTTTTTTTCTATTTTCAAAAATGCTTGTTATCAATATTTTCATCTTGAAATATCAGATGCCTCAGAAGGCTTGATTTTGATTGATAATGATATCCGGTGTCATGAATGGAATAATGAACAATTTAAGGTTTATTGCCATTTGTGACATGAATACTTTCTGAATGTGCGATTTCCAGCAAATTTTGAGTTCTAGGCAGCAACCGACCTCACTCAGTTTAAAGCACTTCAAATGTTATCCGTCAGTTTGTCTCATAGCCGAAAGGGTTAAGACTCCCCCTTTAAGAAAAAAAGTTGTCTCGGAGGATCGCCGGGGGAGGGGTTGCAGTAGATCCTCATGCGGGCTCTCCGACTATAACATATTAAAATGACAAAAAATGAAATCAAAACTGAAAAACGATACCAATTACTTAAACACATCGGAAAACCGAAACCAGAAGCAAAGATGAAACCGATAGCCTATCACATCTACCTACTTATCGGTTTCAAGAGCCTCGATCATTAAGATTTGTTCAAAAATTGCAAAACTAGACTCGAGTCACCTTTAAAGACGTGTTACCTAAACAGTGATAATATCGTAACGCGGTAGGCGATACAGGGATCCGATATCTTAATTCGAAATCTCACGAGCATCTGAAGGGTGGCCATGGCCACAGTGCCACATTTCGATGAATATCTTTCTCTCGAGCGTACTGCACACAATCACTCATATGTGCTAATTGTTTCTCGGACACGTTGAACTCGAATTGGGGAAGGTAAGTATATGGGACACGTCCGTCGCCAGTCGTCGTCGCGCGGGAAAACACCAAACAGACCGAACAGGGGAATTATATTATATCGCGTATCAAACGTCATTCATTTGTGGCAGAAATCAAAACAAGGAGAAATCTATACGACGTGGTGGCGGTTGAGTTGATGTATCGACACGAGAGAGGGTCTTGTAAAGTCATTTAAAAACTGGTGTCTTTTATTCTTTCCTGTGTCTTTTTTTTTCTCTCTCTCTCTCTCTCTTTCTGTCTATAAGCGTTCACGATTCACCAGAAGTCGTCGTCGCGAGAGGTGACACAGGAAAAGAAAAGGAACTAGACTTAATTGAATATAAGACGTCTATATCGAAAGAGTAGGTATTTTGATGGTATGACATACTCGTTTATACGAGGTAAAAGGTAAAGGTAAAGGTAAATGTACACAGAGGTGAGAAGAGCGATATGCGCGAATAACTTTAACGGTGATTTATCGTTAACAACCGAGTCGACAGATGATACACAAAAGGAGATTCGAAAATTTCTACAGGTCTTATAATGCGTGCTCTTTCTCTCTGTCTAACTCATATACACTTATATAGGAGTGTGTAGGTCTGTACTGATTTTTCATAATGTACATATATCCTACCATGTAGGTTTATTGAAGAGACTATAGGTTTACTATATCTATATATTGGAATAGAAAGAGACGCGAAGATGAAGAAGAAGCACAGAGAGGTAGCGCAACGCGATGAAAACAAATAATAATTGAAACGTTATATGACGTATTGACAGGCCAGATGTGTTTACCCTCGCCATCGAAAACCCCGCAGCTAGCTCACAAAAGAGTCGCTGACGCGAGAAATACGATGAAATTTAGCCAACCCCTCGATCTCATTGATAGAAAACGCGCTTTTAAATCGCGCACTGCCTCATTTTCGTTATTACCGTTTTAAACACTCGACCTAGGAAACATATTTTCGCGTTTTTTTTCCTTCCTCTACTTGTACATACAATTTCTGACTGATGGCCCATGATGGGGTGTGCTGCATGGAGCCACTTGCGATATACTATTTTTAATTGTAAATTCTTTTAATGTTTTTAACGTCGAAGGAATGCGTAATTAGAGCGTAATTAAATATATAGGGAAGGTTTGTTTTCGAAATTGAATTCTTTTGTGAGACGATTACATGGCCATATACATAGAGGGGTGTTCGAATGCGAGATGCCAGGCAAGTCGAAAACAAACCAGAAGCTGGCGAAAAGATGAGTTAAACGAAGGAAACAGTTTTTTTTTCTAGGCTGTAGCTTCTGATTAGATGCGGATGAATGGAGAAATTTGCCAAGTTTTAAAAACAATACGATGGGTTTTGTTTCAATGATACGACGACGATGCATTTTACTGTACAGCAGTGAGTTGATTAGGGGTGTCGTATTGTGCATTATGTGACGCTGGTTGGTGTTGATGGCATCGCAGTGTCGTCTTAATTACCCTAATGCGCTTGCTTCGTTCTCTAAATCTTATATCCATCGTTTAAACTCTATTTAGAGAGAGGTATTAATGCAGAAATGTAAGACTCGAATAGCCCTTATTGATGGGTAAGGGTACAGAGTGTTTTCTAATGTCACTTGTTCTTGTTCGTTAATTAGACTCGATAATTAACGAAAAGATTGACACATTGAGAGAGATTTTTCAACGAAATACGAAGTATTATATTTTGCCAACTTCGGGTCTTTTGGTTTGGAAGCAGCGATTAAATATTAATAAGGCGATGTGTGCTTAGTTTATTGAAGATGATAAAGATTTATATAAAGGATAAGTTGAATGGGCAGACTTAAATAGATGAAGTATAGGATTCGGTGGTGGCGTACGCCGAATATATGTCGAGCACGTCTATACATAGAGTGAAAGAGAGAGAGAAAGGGAAATGAAGCACAAGCACATCCACATACCACCCTAAAGAAGTTCGCCTCTCCTTTGAACCTCTCAGCTTCCGGTCGAGTTTCCAATTATGAAAAGCGCGCCCGCGATTGAATTGTCCCTCTGTGGAAATATGCTTCTGCTGTTGCTTCTCGTACTTGAAATGAAATAACAAGATTGATCCACCACCACCACCGCGTTGTACTTATACTTATACTACGAGTAGTACACATAAAAGAATTCCTACACGGTTACAGAGTTATATAAGCACGCCATTGTGGAGTATTACATATCGTATTCGCGTATGTATAGTGAATTATTATGATGGCCTGGGCCTGGGGTCGAGTATATCGTGATATTACGCAAGTGGGTGTGGAATGAGCTGATTGTGAGCGAATAGTCGTGTAGAGTGCACCACACCGCCGGCCACGGCCACTTTTATCATTGTGTGCCTTATAGTATGTACGAGCAGAACGAGTGTGGTTTTTCGATATTTATTATTCCGAATGCTTCTCCGCGTAGCTCGCGGTATTGACTTATGTGTGACGATTATGGCTTTTTTTTCAGATTGAAACGGGTGTATTTGAAAGCTTACAGGGAGGTTTTTTCCCAGTGAAGTGAGGGGTCCGAAGGTTTCAAGATTTGAGGGTGGATATGTGCTTAGGATTTTTTTGTACATTAGAGGAGATTGCAGTGGAGCTTTCGATCGTATGGAGGACGATTTTATTATTATTTTTTGATGATTTGATCTTCTTTTCTGTCACTCAGTTATTGACTGTCACTCGCCAGAGCATTAGAACTTTTAGGGTGGCTCATGAGAAAATTTAGCTATCTGATCAAAAAAATGAGGATCCTTCAGGAGCTCGGATTTTCCAAAGTAACCTAGAATTTGCAAAAATTGACTTTGATAAGCAAATCAAGCTGAGAAATCGTTACTGGTGACATTTCTATCGCAATACGTGAAGTTTTCAGGCACAAATGTTAATACTAGTTGGAAAATTACTATTTTTGGAAGGTCAAATTTTTCAAAAAGTGCAATTGAGGTGCTGCTTAATCATATTCCAAATATCAGCTAGTTTTGAGGTCCACTTTCGACGTGAGTGGGGGGGGGGCTAAATTTTTGAGAAAAATCACCATATTCTCCAATGGTGTTGGAGAGTGAACTTCAAAACTTGATGGTAATCAGAAAATGAATCAAATGGTTCTCAAAGTTTGCAGCTACTAAAATGGCATTTCTCAAGATTACCCACCCAGAAGGGCCATTGTACGTACGTCAATCGGTCCAGTTTTCGGTTCAGGTCCTCTGACTTTTCTCAATTTTTGTTGAAAAATTCCTCATGTCCAGAGAGAAGGAAAATTGTAACCATTGGCCACCAAATCCTACCCCCCTCCCTCCATCAGAAGGGGTGGTGTTTTTTTACAAGAGTTGAAATTTTTTGCCATTATGTAAACTTTATTTTATTTAAAATTATCCTTGCTTCAACCTTAAGTTTATAATTGCTCGAGAGTTAAGACTGCTGCAACTTGGAAAAAATCTATTTTTGAGTTTTGAAATTTTAAAAGTACCTACTTCCAAGTAGTCTCAAAAATGTCAAAAGTTTGAAGTTGAGTTTTTTTTTTGGGGGGGGGGGGAGTTCTGTTTTGAAAATCTAAATAATTATTTGTTCATGTTTAAAATTTTTGGAAAAAATCCAGGAGACATGATTTACTATTTATGTTTCAGTTACTCGTACATTTATGAATTTTTCGTGATAGGATCCACAAAATCATGGAAAAATGGGAAAAGGGGTGAGAGGAGGGGGACGAAAACTCCAAAATTGTGGTCAAAATGTAAAAAGAGCGCTGAATACAATATACTGACTCATATTTTTGATTCAACTCCTCCAATACTTACTTGTGAGGGTCTCCAAATTTTCTGGAAATCGAAAACCGTAAGGATACTTAAGCAGGTCGTATTAGGGTTTGGGTGCTTTGAATACAAAATTATGAACTTTATTTTTGAATCAGCTTCTCCATTCCTGAAAATTGAAGAAATCATGTGACCAGGTTCGTTAGATTTTGGAAGAACTGCGATTTCTGATTATCAGCTTGTTTTTTTTTTTTTTACACTTTCATTGGTTCTTCCAATTTTTAGAAATTTGTCAGCTTCAAAATTTCTGAAAAAATTTGTAATTTTTTGTCCTTATTAACCTTATTTTTTGACTGTTATTCTTGAAATTGGCAATAATTTAATTACCAAAAAATTGGCACCACTGCATTTCAAAATATTCCATTTTTTAGGTACAGTACTTCAGATCAATTTCAGACAATTTTTCTGTCCAAAAAAATAGACTTACCTAAGTATATCTTAGAATTAAAGGCCTTGAGAATTTTTCAATTTCCAATCAATTTTTGTAGCTTGATGAAATTTTTTCAGTCAAATTTCAGCTCTGAAATACATTTTTATAAGCAAAAATGTTCTTTGAAATCCGATGTCTTTGGAGAAATATTTTTAGAGGAAATGTCTAAATGTGCAGCTGGACACTCATTTTGCATATTGTTTGTATAGAATTGAGACTCCAAAATCCAAAACTGGTCTATCCGTGTTTTTTTGACCCATTTGAGAGTGACTTTTTGGAGCTTTACGAAGTTGAAAGGTCAAAACATGTACAGATGAAGTGATTTTTTTTTTCTTTCTGGTGATGGTTTATCTCATTACCTATTTTTATGTAAACAAATCAATTTCTGAAGATTTCAAAAACTTTTAAAATCCTGCAGTTTTTTAAAAAGAATTTAAGTAGGTATTAGTTTGCAAAAAACTTTATCATCGAATCACTAAAATTTTCAAATCATGAAAAGGTTCAGCAGGTTACTACATTATTTTTTTTCTCTTCTACCTGAATAGCTATTGTATGTAACCAGAGTTATTATTTTATAAGTCATTAAAATGAATTTAAAATGTTTTGTTTTTTAAAACACCTCAAATCAATGTAAAAATTTTATTATAAAAAATTTTACTACAAATTTACTTAATAACATTATCACAATTGGTATTTTGCACGCTTACGCCATCTAAAATTTTAAAAACTAATTAACAAAATCATTATATAGAGAAATAGGAAAAAAATCATCTTATACAATCATTGGTAAACTTTAAAAGAAAAAAAGAAAAAAATGGACATAGATTTGATTTTATGTTAGGTGGGAGAAAAGAAAGAAAAAAAAATACATAAAAAAGAAGTACAAGAAAGATAAGGAAGAAAAAATAAAATTGGATGAAAAAAGTACACGAGTAAACGAATGAAAAAAGAAAACGACTAAAAAAACGTGTGTTCAGGTCTATAGGTACGTATTAGGTCTACATACGACATAAATAGAAAAATAAACACGAGAAAAATTTAAAATGCTCATAATTCTTTTTTAAATAGGCCTAGTCTATAAATGAAAAAACCTATAATCATATTAAATCAAAAAAGCAATGATTAAGATTCAAAATATTCGAGCCAAAAATTGTCTCTCATTTTTATCATATTATTCAGAAAAATAATTCGAGGGTTGAGAAAATTAGTGTTGATGCAAATCGATCATTTTTCAAGAGACAGAATCGAACCTAACGAAATTAAGGGACGTGTTTTTTCGGTGTTGGCGAAATTGATTTTCGAATTGAAATAAAATTGGTTTTAAAGTATCAAATTTTTGAAAAAATTGCTCAGTGATTAAACAAATATTTTGTTTTGAAAAATTGATTTTTTTTGCGAGGAATTCAAGGTTTACCATTAGTAATTTCTACTCCTCTCCTCTTTCCCACCAATAACATAGGTTCTTTTCTGCTCTGAAGGAAATATTTGTATTGGAATTTTGATAATTTTGAAGGTGGGTGATAATACGTGTAGTTCGGTTGTCTATATTCTTGTTCAATTCTATTGATTAATTGATTTAGTTTTTAGAGAGGTGATATCAGAATTTTAAATCTTTTCATCTGAATTTTAATAGATAAGCAAACGCAGAAGTTCAATGTTAACAAATAGTGAATTTTTGAAAAGTGAGCTCATCAAAAAAAAATTATAATAGGCCTAAAACACATTACCCATACAAATTCTAACCTCTATAATATTAAAGCCTCAAACACACCGAAATTCTCGCGTATCAAATAGTTACAAAAAAATTACCATAAAAGAACCAACAGAAAAAAAATCATTCGTAATACAAAAGAACAAAAGTAGAGAAAAAAGAATTTACGAAGACGACTCATCTACTCGTTATAATCGCATATAAAAAACACAACTACGCATTTTCTGACCTGTATAGTAAGTATACATCTGATTTCACGTGAAAAGCATCCTCTCTAAGTTTGAGACTTTCGACATCATTTCACCCTTTGGCAAAGGGACAACAGACTCTCCACCACGAAGTTCTCCTCTAATATAAGAACAGCATTAGAGTTGTCTCTTGTACATAGTAAATTATAGCACCGGTAGTACATTCGTTTGATTTCCATAGCCAGCAGCATCGCACAAGCTTTCAATATGGCCGCCAAACTTTCGGTTTAGCTTTGATCTGTTTCTCTGTGGTATGCCTATCGCGAGATGGCGACGGAGTCGAAGATTCTGATCTGAGATCAACCGGACTAGTTCTGGTAGAGTCGCAAGTCTCTAGACGGATACGTTTCTCGAGTGGTGGTTTATTATCGATACTGCATATGCTGCGTTTCTCGCCAGATAAATGATCTTTGGATGATTTGACCTGTTGGAAGGCTGATTTCACCGATATGGTGTCTTCGGAGCTTTGCACCGCGTGCTCGTCCGTTTCGCTGGTTTCGTCGCTGGTTACGGTGGAGACAGGCGATGATTTGCTAAATGGTAACAGGTATCTGGTAGATAGGGCGTCCAAAGGGTGGAAATTGGCTGGCGTCGTGTTTGACGTCAAAGGCGGAGGCGGTGGTAACGGTAAACGAAGCTCGTGTAGGCTGTGATTCACTGATGGTGGTACGTTGCCTGTGAACAGAAAAAGAAAAAGAAGGTGAGATTGAGTTTTTTCCAAAACTTTCGTTTATGTATTCTAAATGTACATAATTATTAGTAAATTAATATCATGCAGGGAGGATGTCAACCTCGATTGGACTGAAATTTGGCTCCCTGAAAAAGCATGCCATCCAGACTTAGAATCATATTTTGAGCTGCCAAAATTGATTTTTTGATTTTTGGCAAATTTTTGAAAATGCTGAAAAATTAATTTTCTACAAAAACAGCAAAAATATGTAATTGCAAAAAAATCATAAAAAATGAATAATTTGTTTTGGAATAATGTCACTAGATAGACAAATGTCATCGAACATTTTCTTTAATAATGTCAAAATTGCCATAAAAATGATTGAAAAATTAATTTCAAACTTCAATTGACTGAAAAGTCATTCAAAAACCACAAAATTGCGAAAAAGTTTACCTATCTTAAATGAGGAACGTCTGAATCTGAAAATCAACCAATACCTGAAAATTGCTACTTAATGACGAACAACCAACTCAAAATCTTCAAATAAATCCGAAAAATTTGTGTAAAATCTTTTTAAAAAAATAAATTCTAATCGGCTGAAAAAAAATTTAAAAGCCTCAGAATTGTGAAAAAAATCCATGAAAAAAAACGAAAATTTCTCTAAAAATTTAACAAAAGTCCTCTCCCTCCCAAAAAAATTACAAAATCGTCATAAAAATCATCGAAAAATAAGAAGTCTTTTAAAATCACTACTTCTTGAAAAAATTCAGCACAAATGAAAATCTGTTTTAAAATCAATCGGAGATAAAAAATAAACATCGCGAAATCTCCTAAAAAAAATAATAACAAAATCATCTGATTGAAAATTCATTTAAAAACTACAAAAAGTGTGAAGAAATTAACCAAAAATGAAAAATGTTTTTAAAAATCAACAGTCTTTAAAATTATCTCCAAATAATTTTTGAAAAAATCTCAAAATCCACCAAAACAATAATTCAAGATACAAATTAGAAAATTAGTGAATGCACTAAAGACGACCCCCCCCCCCACCCGGGTAATCGATTTACAGCAATTTCAAAGCGCTCTAGAAGACTTTGTAAATTCTACTTTTAAAATTTGACCCTGTCTTCAATTCGATATTCCAAATTGATTAGAACAAGTGAATTGCAAATTTGAGGTGGCAAAAAAAATCTCGAAGTTGAAAAAAAAAATCAAACTCATTAATTTTTGCAATGATTTATTCAAAACCTCATTTTACTTTCTAAAATCGACTCCCATAATCGATTTCAAGAATTTTCAAGTCAGTCTGGAGCCTCCAGAAAGAGCTGATTTTTCTCCAGCAGCAATTTCCAATCGCTCCAGAAGGTGTTGAGATCAACTTGGGTAGTTAAAAATTCAGTCCTATTATAAGTTAGGCATTTGGAATCAATTAACGCAGGCGAGATGAAAATCCAAGGTCACGAGTAGAAAAGAGCATTTTTTCGCAAGTTGAAAATCATGAAAATTTGAGAAAAAAAAATCGAAAACGTCAATTTTTGCAATAAGTTACTCGAAACTTCTGAAATCGACCTCGTAATCGATTTCCACAATTCAACAAAAATTGATTTTTCCCCAGTTATTTTCGAATTGCTCCAGAAGGGGTTGTGATCGTCTCAAACATCTGAAAATTTAGTATATTTTGTCCAAGTTCGACATACCAAATGAATTAGGGCCATTCAATCAAAAATCGAAGGGACAAGTGGAAAAGTGTATTTTTTTTTCAAGTTAAAAATTTTAAATTTCAAAAAAAATCAAAATTGTCAATTTTTGCAATAAATTTACTTAAAACTTCTTCCATCTCCCAAATTCAGCCTTCCCTAATCAATTGCCGCCATTTTTGGGCCAATTTGGAGCCTCCAGCAAAAGTTGATTTCTCCCAAATTTTTTTCAAATTGTTCTAGAATGTGTTGTGATCGTCTCAGCCTCCTGAAAATGTAATCTTGTCGTAAGTTCGACATTTCGAATCGATTAGGGCAAGGAAATCGCAGGTGATGAGTGAAAAAGTCTATTTTTTGCAAGTTGGAAATCTCAATTTTCAAAAAAAAAAAATCAAAATCGTTATTTTGCGCAATAAATTATTTGAAACTTTTTCTACCCTCTAAAGTTGGTCCCCCTGAACGCCTGCTGCCATTTTCGATCAAATCTGGAGTCTCCAGCGAAAGCTGACTTTTCTCCAGAAGGTGTTATGATCGTCTCAGCCAACTGAAAATTTAATCCTGTCATAAGTTCGACATTCCGAATCGATTAGGACAAGCGAATCGCAAATCTGAGGTGATGAGTGAAAAAGTCCATCTTTTGCAGATTGGAAATCTCAAATTTCAAAAAGCAAAAAAATCAAAATCGTCAATTCTCTCAACAAATTATTTGAAACTTCTTCTACCCCCCTATAAAGTCGGTCCACCTGATCGCCTGCTGCCATTTTTGATCAAATCTGGAGTCTCCAGCAAAAGTTGACTTTTCTCCAGGTATTTCATATTTCTCTAGAAGGTGTTGTGATAAACTTGGAAACTTGAAAATTCAAACTTGTTATAATTTCGACAATATATTAATGAAATTCTGAGCAATTTGTCGCAAAAATTGACAATTTTGAAATTTTTTCAACCAAAAGACTAATCGTAAGCAGATATTTCCGAAATTTTCAAAAATTCGCTAAAAATCGAAAAATCAACTTCGGCAGCTCAAAATTTAGTTCTGAGATCTGGGTGACATGCTCTTTCAGAGAGCCAAATTTCAGCTAAATTGGACTCGACGTATTGTAATGTTTTCCCTGTTAAATGATAGTCCCTTTTAGTGCATTCCCCTCCCCAAAACGAAATCTTGTACGTATTCCTTCATTAAAATTTATAAAGTTCGCTACAAAATTGATACATGGATGATACATTGGCGCATTAATTTCTGCATAAATTCAGTCATCACCCCCTCCCTTGGGTATTCCTATTAAATTGCAACGATAATCTAACTACATTATTACCCGCGCACGATGAAGAAACCATTCGACAAGAATACCGACGTCTTTGTACGTAATGAAAAAGAAAAGAGGAAAAAAATATACTATATCCAGAACTGTATACTTATACTCTGGTGAAAAAAATCTTATAGTGCGAAGTTCCCTATTACAATATCTCCTCCGTATCCCTAAATTTTTCATTTTCATCGAGCTTATTTTCGTTGCTGCTGCGAAAAGATTGAAAAAAATGTAAACATACTCGAGAGTCTTTTTACGCCGCATATTCACGTTGAAGAAGAAGGAAAAAAAACAAAAATGCAATCTGTAAAGGGGTAAGGGAGCCTCAAATTTAAAAATCTAGGTGCATCTTGGCGATGTTACGAGTATATAGGTAGATTGTACATTTAACAAGACGTCGCCGCGCCACGCCGTAGCTGAGATGGGGGCGAAAAAGGAATAGTTTAATGCGATATTAAAGCAATATAAACGGTTTATTTATATTGGCGAAACGGCGGTAAATATACAGGAAGAAAGATTATGGGTATATAGCGAGGTAGGCGGTAGTAGAAATGCCGGATTCGGCATTGATGCGTAGATATAGTATAGATGCTGGCTGCTTGGCGAAGGATTGCTGGAGAAAAGGGTGGCTTAAAATTGCAAATCGGATTATCTACACAGAAGCGCGCAGCAATACCGTAGAAAGAAGCCAAAATACAGAGTACGAGTGACGACACCCCCTCGAGGCTAATTCATAAAAGGGGAATTCTCCACGTAGATATTCTGTAGAGAGTATATAGGTACTTCTGCAGTATACTCTTTCTCTCGCTCTTTCGACAGCATCAAACTATCTCCCACGTATACGACCTTTCTTCACTATGTGCATTTACCCCTATATACACCTTATGTAGTATTCTGATTGACAACGCTGTAAACAAGACACCTATTCTTTCGTTTGTTTACATTTCTGACACGTTTGTGCTGTGCTGTGTGCTGGAAATTGTCAAAATTTACTTTGTATTTTCTTATCGAACGCGCACGCATTTTCCACTCACTTTCAACTGTGGGAGATGCTGATTCACAAACGTCAACATTATCGCGGTATTTTATACCGTGTATTAGGCGACAATAGAGTTGGAGATTTAGGTAAACCAGGGAATCAGGTAGCTCGAGAACGTGCCAATGTGTAGTATTGGGAACGGTAGCTGAGGCGACTTTTATTATCAAAGTGGTATGTTTCCTACACTATGTATCGTTCTTTGGTCGTAATCATTGGAATAGTCTCGAATTGGTCTACTATATACCTACATAAAAGCATCCGGTGCTACCGAGAGTCAAGAATTTCGCTATTTCTTGGATAATATCGAATGGCTTAGGAGATTCGGAGAAATTACCCCTTACGAGGGATAGATTAAGGCTGCGAGAAGCCCCACAGAGAAGTGAAATTAAACTAACGACCAATTGGCCGAATATACAAATAGTCGTAGTTTTAAACGACCGCGTGTTATAGGATTTCCTTTGTGGGTACGTTCGGTATGGCCGGTTAAAAGTTACTCGGCAGCAAATGATCCGCAAACTTTTACCTATATTTAGACTCAAAATGGTTTATTATCTGAGGTCTGCCTGCGTCGGTTGCTTGGAAAAATTTCATACTTCGGATTCCACCATTCGAAGCATTTACGAACCTACTGCAATCCCACATCTTACTATTTTAGTATTCTTATGCAACATTCTCAAGCATGGTGTGCTTTTTCTTTTTTAGGGCACCATTTTGTAAAATATCGAATATCACTGTACCTATCCATCGTCGTCGCATATGCAATGTATACTTTCAGCCTGGTATCAAATTAGCCTGATTTAATCCTGTAGAAAAGCCTGCTGCTGCATTCCCCCCTCCCTTCTCACTCTTGGTGTAACTATATCGCGACCAGCGAATTGTTTGTTTATTTTTTTCCTACTCTGTGTGCTCCTTTTAGAAGCGTAAACACCGCCCCCTGTTTTTATTATAGAAAAACGATAAGCCTCTCGAACTAAAAATGAGCTAAATGTGTACTATACTTACGAGTATACTATAAACTATATACTGTACAGTAGGTACTTGAAGTGGGGACGAACCAATACCAAAGTATTAGGGGAAAAAATCATACACACACGGTGCGACTACGCCTTATATGTATAAAAGCAGTATTACAGTTGGATCTTTTATACAGTCGTCATATTAGCGACATTAGCCGTTTCAAAAGCCAATTGTTAATGTGTGTATACTATATGTGTACATCTGCAATTGATACGTTATAGAGAGGCCCCAGTTACCGACGGAGTATCGACAAAAAAAATATAGGCGGTTCGGATGAATATTAAGAGGGGGCTGTGGGAGCTAATGTAGGTAATTTGGGTCGTGTGTAGGACTAAATTACGTATTATTTTGCCAGTTTTGGGTACGTTTCGGGATTACGGTACGAGGTGATTTTTAGGGTCGATTAGGTGATTTTTGTGTTAGTCTAAAAGAGGATTTGGGAAGTGAAGTGGATTGGAAAGAGCTTTTTGAGAGATGAATGGCGATGGATTGGATTTTTCGGGGGTTTGAATGGGGTTAGTGGGATATTTAAAAGTAGAGTGGACGTTCGCGTTTCTGAATTAATGGAAATCATTTTGAAATTTCTATTAGATATTGTAGCATAATAAAAAAATTCTGAAATGAATTAAATGTTTGATATCTAAGAAGTAATTATGTGTCTGTCTATATTTTGTATTTTGCAGACTCAATGGACGTATTCCTGCTGACTTTCAACTCTCTGAGAATTCAGCTCAAAGGCACTTTTCCAGTGAAATCAAAAATCCAAAAGACTAAAACCATACACTATACAGGTAAGAGTCAAGAGTTAGAACATTGCACATTCGCCTAATAAATGTAGATACAAATAGGAACATAGGTATGAAGAAAATATAAAAGAATACGAGGAATTGAAAGGCTTAATACTCGTACAGTGATTAAACATGCTGGAAAAATGGAGCAAACAAATAATTTTGGGCCAATTTATCACCCTTGATGATTTGTGAAAATATTTTTCAACTTTTTTACTGCTTATTGGCAGGAAAAATCTGAGCTTTGTAGACCATGAAAAAGTGCTTTATGATCATGTCAACCATGAAAAAATTTTGAAAATCTCAAGCAAACACAATGTTGATGATAAAGTCAAATCCTAAACTGAATCTTAAGATTTATAAATCTTTTTCGAATATTTTACTGATTTTATCCAAAACTTAGCTGATATTTTCAGTACTTTCGAATCTTTCGTTTATTTTTCAACATTCAGAATAAAAAATAAAATAATTTTTGTTAACTTTTGCTCTTATGCGTCGCTCGAGGCAGTTTGATTTTTCCGTCGCGGTGCAAAAGAAATGTTGTTTTGCTTCTTGAATCATCTATTTTTAAACGATTTTTTCGTCACGTTCCAACTTTTTTTTTCAAAAATCAAATTATCAGAATAGTTAGTTTATGTAGGTAAAAATTTCAAAGGCAGAAAAAATGTCAAAAATCACCTCTAAAAGTTGAAAAAAAATATACCCCAGCCAATCGAAAAATTCTTTGGGGGGGGGGGGGCTAAGACAAAACTCGTTTCAATGCCTCAGCATGTCAGCAATATAAATGTCCAGTATTTTACACTAGAGACAAAACTAAGGGTTTTGTTTGGTGTTGACATTGTTCAAAAAATAATTCAAATATCTCTACGAAAATGTTTTCTGAACAATTTTGAAGAATTTTTGAGCTCAGAATAAAGCCAAGATTTTTGAGGACTTTTCTCCTTCTTTTACATAAAATGAATGAAAATTTTTATTAAAAAAATGAAAATATTTTCTTAGCGATTTTGAAGAATTTTCAGATTTAAATTGGGTCAAAAATGTTGAAAATGTGAAAAAGTGTCATGGGACTTATTAAAAGAGTTGAAATTGTTCAAAAAATTCAAATATCTCGACGAAAATGTTTTCTGAACAATTTTGAAGAATTGTTGAGCTATAGAAATTGGATCAAGATTTTTGTGAATCTGAGAAAGTGTCATTCGATCACTCGAATATTCAAATATTTTGACAAAAATATTTTTTCTCGCGATTTTGAGGATTTTTCAGCCCCAAAAGCAAGTCAGAATTTTCGGAATTTTTGAAAAAGTTGTCATTGGTTGAAATTTTGTCTCGAAATCGAATGTTTCTGTCAACTTTTTGGATCATTTTTGAAGTTCAACGTGCCAAGTCGATCTGAGGCACATAATTTAAAAGTTGTTCTGAAGTCTCCAGCCATATTTTGGAAATTCCAGATTTTTAAAAAGTACTGTAAAAACCGTCCAAATGATTGGATCTTATTATGTGACCCTCTTGACCGATTATACACCATTTTTCTAAGCTTGGTTTCTGCTGTTTTGAAACCTCGCCATTTATTTCTGCAGCGATTTCATGATTGAGAATTTGAAACATATAGGCACAGGAAAATACACGATTTTGAACCAGCAAAAACCGATTTAAAAAAAATGGCATCCATAGATAATTAGTCAAGTAGGTCTCTAACGAGCCCTAATCGCGTTTATATGGTTCTGGATAAAGTTGAATTGGTCAGATTTGAAGGCGTTTTTTTGATAAACTGGAATTTTCAAAGATTTTCTCGAGTCTTGAAACTGCTTAAAACCGTTTGAAGCCGTCCCCAATCAATTGGGGAGGGGGAAGGGCGAATTTAGGATAATGTACATGCCAAAGTTCAGCTTTGCAGGTCATTCAGTGTAGTAATTTCGATTTTTCACATTTTTGGACTTTTGATTCTTGCTAATTCACCAAAAATCAAAAAATCTTTTGTAGCACCTGAAATTTTGTGTGGTGATATATTTGCTTGTTCTTTCGATTCAGCTCTGTCCGACTTCAAATTTTTTCGTCTGTTGGGATACCTTCCTCATTAATAGTACCCCAAGTATCGAATCGAAATTTGAAGGCCTTAATTTGAGTCGAATCTTTCAATTTCCTTCCGAAATTTGACTTATTATTTAGAAATATGTAAACTCTGATTGATCATATAGTCAAAATTGAAACGTCGCGTCCGAAGTATACGATTAAACTGAAAAATTTTAGTTTTAAATTGAATTTGGAATTTTCAAAGTCTAGATTGGTATGATTTTATTCGACTGATTCGATTTTTACAATTCGAACATTTCCGATACACGGGGCAAGTACGTAACTCGCTTTTCCCTTTTTAAATATACTATGACACTCTTGGTACCCCATCTCTCTCTTGTATTGGTTCACTTCGATAAAGCTTCGGTTTCAAAAAGAACAATGAATTTAATTCAATCAGAAATTCGACCGTACAAAATATCAAATTGCATATGAGGCATAAAGAAAAAAAAAATGGCGCAGCTGTAAGTAAGTAAGCGAGTATGACGACATATGCACTCGCATCGGAGTAAAAATGAACGTCCTGTGAAAATAATTTATAAAATTATTCAACCCTCAAGACGCACATATCCCGATTAGATAATTTTAGACGCGCTCAGCGCCGCGATGAAAAATCATAAAATAAATCTGGCATATTTGATTAAACCTCTGCGACGACACCGCCATACCGCATCCTTCCCCCAGCTTTATCCATTTGGTGTAATATTCAAGAGGGTAAAAATGAAATCAAAAAAATCAGGCGTGTGGACAACTCTATAAGCACACAATTCCAATCCCATCAGACACCTTGTTGTACTCAAATTATCTACGTAGGTAGGTATGTACCTATTCTCTTTTTAGTATACCCAATTAGACTACTATGTATACGTTGCTAAGCGCGAAATAGTATCTATTCTACGTGCTAAAAACTATATGAATGAATGCGGTAGTGAAGACTGCGAGGGTGGTAGGTAGAGACGCGGAATTACAGCACAATAAAAGTAAATTACAAATCAGCCATGTTTGTTTTGCTGTTATAAAATGTATATAAGTTAGCAAAATATAGCAACATTATGTTAAGATGATATTCGCGGCAGCAGCAGCAGCAGCGACGGCGCGGCGGAGGAGCGAGACAAGGGTGGCGAGGATACTGTGTATAAATTCACCCTTATACTTCACGTAGCATATAGAAGAGAGGCCGACTGCAGGCGTCCGCGGCGTCGATGCTTATATCATGCACAGTAGGTTCACTATCACCAGTAGTGTCGAATATATTATTCTCTTTTGTCTCGCCCTTATCTGACCCTTCTAATAATAACCCTTAACCCGAAGGGTAAATCAAATCAAAGCGGTGAGTCAGTGTGTACCCACAATGGCAGCCAAGATGGCGGTCTACTTTGAGGCTTATTGTTGCGAAACTTTTTGGCCTGGTTAGATGAGCTCTCTTTACATAAAGACGCGGCGTGCATTTTCACCGAATATAGATGTACCTATCTAAGGTAGTGAGAGATGCCTTTGACGAATACCCAAGTATACTATATTATGGTCACCCACTGACAAAATTTCCTGTGCAATATTTTGTCACCTATTTATGGACAGAATCTCACATTTGGCGAGCTGGTTTGCGGTTTTCTAAGAAATTGATCGGCCTAAATTACCTAATACCTACGTCATGTTATAGCGATTCACTTTGATTTATATCCGATCAATGATGGAGGTGAAATCCACACAAATGATCAGAATTGGGAGTTTTGACTTTTTTTTTTTTTTTTTTTTTTGGATCTAGGGATGGTCCTTTTCAATCAACACCGTATTTTGTTCTTCATTTCCATATATCTACCTATCTGAATCCTACGAAATTTTTGGTAAATGTTGAAAATCAAAGACTAAAAATTTGAAAAAAAATTCAAAATCTTACTAAATCAACCTAGAAAGCTGAAATTTGGTGTGTACTCCATTTTCGACCCCTCGAATCCATTGAAAAAAATTCCGAACTGTTTTGAGCAGTTCTGAAGCTTCCAGTAGATTTTTGAAAGTTGATATATTTTCAAAAAAATTTAATACCTAACCAATGAAGATTGAAAACTGAAATCATGGTATCTAACGGAATTTTTCTTCAAAAAAAACACTACTTTTTCGCTACCTTTTTTCAACCAAATTTTCAGAAAGCTATCCGCTCTCCCCCCTCCCCCCTCCCATACACAAAAAATTAATAAAGTCAAATTTTTCACAGGAAAATTGTCAAAAAAATGAAATTGGAAAAAAATTTGCATACCTACTGAAGTTATTTTTAAAAAATGTTTTTTTTTTCAATGATTTGAAGGTTTTTCAGGGTGTCCATAACGTATTTTTGACAAGTCATTTTCTCTGACTTTTCCATTATATGTATTTTTGCAATTTCGGATGCTGATCATAAATACCTATCTACCTATACCTGAATTCGTTCGTTCGTTTGTTCTTCGGATATATGTATGTAAAAAAAAAAAAACATTTGAAGCTTGATTCATTACCAACTCTTTTGATTAGAAAATTTTTTTAAACATGCAAGCAGTGGCGTCGCGCTCCAAATTTTCTGAGCGGGAGGGCGGGGATGGGTTGAATACAAAAATGCCGAATGAAAAACTAAAAATGGAGAATAATTTTGACTCGCAGAACTAAGAATAAGTATGAACGTACAATAAGACAATTTGATACAATATTCACAATTATGACTATGAAAATTTTTCTTTCCTTTTTTGGATTTTTTTTTTTGATATTATAAACATCAATGACATTTAGAAAATTATACCACATATATATTTTAATAAAAGTTGAAAAACACACTAAAAAATTTTTTTTGTGTCTCAAAACAGTTTTTTGTAAATTTCTCAGGGAGTTTTGACTTTACAGTTGTCATTTTTGTCTCATTCGTTTTTTTGATGAAAAATACATCAGAATACATTTTTTCCTAACAGATTGCGAGCCAACGAGAACGGGCGCTGGTCCATATTGCGGACTGGTCCATAATTGGTGCCCTTACCCTTATCAAAAAAAAAAAAAAATAAGCCCGAGTGAAGCGAGGGAAAAAGCTTTCGAAAATTTGTGGTTTGAGAAGTAAAAAATTATGTTTTCCCATCATCACAGACCCTTTACCTTTTTGACTAAATTCACTTTTTCACTACTTTCACTACCTGTTAGATACTCTGGAAATTTAACAGGGTGTCTACTGGCAAGGAAAACAAGGAAAACAAGGAAATAGCAAGGATTTCACTAGAGGTAGCAAGGAAGCAGGGAAATAGCAGGGATTTTGACAATTTCTGTGTAATAGCAAGGATTTTTCAAAAAAGTTCCTCTTGAATTTTCAATTTCATAATGCATTTTCCATTTTTGTTCTTGTAATTTTTCTCATTAAAAATTAATGATTTCTACTTTTTGAATCATAAATTTTCAAAAGCTTTTGCCCTCGCTTCGCTCGGGCTGAATTATTTTGTTTGACAAATCTTTAATTAAACAAGTCAAAAGTGAAAACAGAGTGAAAATTGAAAAAAAAAAACATTCAAATAGAAAATAATGGTCTTATACTTCTTGAATTATTATCAATTTTCCAAAGCGTTTGCCCTCACTTTGCTTTGAAATCGAAAGTTCTAGAATTTCAGGGTTGTATGAGGCGTCGCTTAGGCGAGGGAGAACATCTCTCCAGCCGAATTTCATTCGGCAATTCGGCAATTCGGCAAGTTGCGTAAAATTCGGCAAAATTTCGAATAAGGGCCTATGATGAAAGAAAAGCCAATTTTTTTTTACTTTCCGAAGCACAAATTTCCAAAATCTTCTGCCCTCACTTCGCTTGGGCTTGTTTTCTTTACTTTTTCAGTACCAAGAAGTCCAAGGTGAGCATTTTAAAGAAAAAGTCAAGTTTTATAAGCAAAAAATGAACTCCCCCCCCAAAAAATCGTTTTTATTCCTCACCGAAATGCAAATTTCCAAATTCCTTCAAAAAAACATCATTCAAATACTAACATTCTAAAAGCCAAAAAATGAACTCGTTGTAAAAAAACATCGTTTTTACGCCTCTCGAAGTGCAAATTATCAGAACGTTTTGTCGAGTCGGTTTTCTTTCCAAAATAAACTCCTCGCATTAAAAAAAGTCTCATTTTAGGTATCTCAAAATAACAATTCGCGAAAGCTCTCGCTCTCCCTTCGCTCGGGCGAATTGTTTCTTGTTTTAAAATGAACAAATTTCACATATGAGGGCTCCAAAAATCCAAAAAATTATAAAAATCATTAGTCATACTTATGAAAGTTATATCAATGGGTGAAATTGATATTTTTCTTCTACATACATCAAACGACAATTTCAAGTCGAATTGTTGTGAAGCTCATCTTTAATTGTCTTCGTGGTATTATACATTTTTAATTCTTCGTAATGTTCCATCAGCATGAAGGTCAAGAAATTTCCTACAAAGCGAGTACCTACACACAAGGGGGAGGGGGTTGTCTTTTTAAACTCAAATTTGAAGCAAGGAAAATGGTAAGGAAAAACAAGGAAATAGCAAGGAATTTGATTTTTAAAATCCAGTAGACACCCTGTTTAAGGGTAGAGGCACCAAATATCGACCACTTGTTTTTGGAGGATTGCCACTTGAAAACTATAGGAGGTAGAAACCTCCACAAAGGCTTAAAATGAAGTTCCATCCTTCCACTAACACTGTACAAAACTGTAGGGGTGAAGGTCAACTTTAAGTATGTTTTTTTTATTGTTGAGTGATGAGTGTCAAAATGACAGTTCGAAATTTTGGACGCCTAATGTGGACCACCCATAAAATTTCAAAATAAACATACTTTCACATTTTTCAAAAGGTCATATTTATTTGTAAAATGAACAAAAAAACTTATTCTAAGCAGTTCAGGTTAATTTTGAATATTTATTTTTTTTTTCAAATTGTTAAATGACCAGTGTCAAAATGACAGTTCGAAATTTTGGACGCCTAATATGGACCACCTAAAGAATAATTTCAAAATAAACATAATTATTTTTACGTTTCAAAACATCATATTTATCAGTAGAAATGAACAAAAACAAAGTATTTCAAGCATTCCCCTTTTCAGCGGCTGTAAAAAATGAGTAAAAAATTCAATATCACAGGTGGTCCATATTAGCGCACCCCATAAAAAAAACTTTGCACCAAAAATTTCTGTACATACCCTCATTTTTAGCAAAAACTGATCACTCCAGCAGAAACTACATCCTTTTTTGATATTATAAACATCAATGACATTTAGAAAATTACACCACCTATATATTTTAATAAAAGTTGAAAAACACACTAAAAAAATTTTTCAGTGTCTCAAAACAGTTTTTTGTGAATTTCTCAGCGAGTTTTGACTTTACAGTTGTAATTTTTGTCTCATTCGTTTTTTTGATGAAAAATACATCAGAATACATTTTTTCCTGACAGATTGCCCTAATTACCAACGAGAACGGGCGCTGGTCCATATTGCGGACTGGTCCATAATTGGTGCCCTTACCCTTACTTCATACTGAGTAGATTGAAACAATAAACGAATTTCATTTTTTTCGCTATGAGTGTAATTTTTATCAACTTTTCTCATGAAATACGTCAGAAAAAAATCAAAATAGGTAACACAACTAAATAAATTTAAACTTTTTTTGATGTTTGGAATTGAAAATTGAATTTTTTCGAATTTTGATTTTTTTGTGATGAGTTCATTTCATCGAGTGAAAGGGGGTTTTCAACTTTTTAAACGGATACGTAAAAATAGGGATCAAATGGGTCAATTTCAACTATCAAAACTTTTTTTTACGTTTTAAATCAAAAAATTGTAAGTATTTTTCACAAACTTTCAATTTTTTAAAATCGACTTTGCGAAGTAACGCCATCTCAATTTTTTAATATGTTGTTTAGCATGAAAATTTGTCCATAATATATTTTTTTTCAGAATTGTTGAGAGTCGGAACGATATGAAAAATACGTTTTGAAACTTTTTGGGCTAATTTTTCGTACGAAAAAAAGTGGCAACACTGATTTTTATGATATCATCAAAAAGCTTTTTAAAACCCCTAACTATTGGAAAAAGTCCCATTTTGGTAGGTATCGCGGCTATCGTGTAATCCACTTCTGAAACGGGTGATATTCTAAGTTCACTGAAAACTTTGACACCCCCTAGCAGTCTTTTAAAAAGGGCTAGAAGGCTGCGATTTGCGCCATTGGTCATCCCTTCAAAAGGTCTTTCCACAGGAAAAATTTCAAAAAAATCGCCGACCCCCTCACCACTTCATGGTCGAAATGACGTGGAATGACCTCAAGTCATCAATAAGCTAATAAGAAGATCTACCTGTAATTTCAACTGGCAGAATATTGTTTTCTCCTCTGTATGTCGTTTTATTTGGCCGAATTGGTCTTTTTTTTTACTCATATCACTTGGCAAATTTTCGGTTGCATCCCCCCACCCCTGGAAAACAAAACCTTAAGTTTCGTCTCTGATGTAAATATTGAAATATTTTTTTAGTTTTCACAACCGAAGCCAAATTTCTATAATTTTTTGCTAAAAAACTCGACTTTTGAAATGGCTCAAATTCAACAATGCGATAATAAAATGCATTGATAACTGGATGGAGTATCCTTTACGGGTCTATGACTTTGAAAAATACCGACGGAAGTACCGGATACGACCTAGTTGCGTGTACCACAACATACTACACTACAAGGCGATGCATGCACTTGCACATCCTATACCAACGACGACGATGGGAAATGGTGCATATAATTAGGCATTATGGTACGGTACCATAAATACGAGTAGTACGTACATAAATGTGCAATTTACGTTAGGTTGACGTTGAGCTTACCTGGAAAGGCTGCGGTTGGATATTGCGAATAACCATTATGTAAACCAAATTGCGGTGCAGGCGTTGGTTGATGATTACTAAACGCCATTAAATGATTATTCATTAAGTACTCGGCTGATATTGCGTTCACGTAGGACGGGTCCAGCCATTGTAAATGTGACATAGGATATGCTCCGAATAGCAACGGATGTTGTCCCGGATAGTACGCGAAACCTGTATCACCAAAACATAAGAGAAACAAAAATATAAATAGTGTGAGCACATCGACTAATAGGTTATCGTAAAATGCAGCATGATGCACTTTTGGGTGTATAAATATAGATAGGTATGCATTTGTTTTGTTTGCGAGCACCAGCAATTTAACCAATAGGTAGGGGTCTGCTGACGACTGATGATGCTACTGTTTGCTGGTGCTGGCAATGGTATGGGTATGGCGCTGATGATGGCGCTTTTTTATGGATCGTGAAGGTAATATGCGTGGTTTGCCCCATACCACCCGGTTATGGTAGCGCCTAACACTAAAATTATTTTAACGAGGTAAATAATATAAAAATTTTTTTATTACGTATACAATAGCCAGGCGCCATGCCATCCTCATATATCTACCTTTTGAATACGAGTATAAGAAATACGTGCTGTTCTTTTTTCTACAAATATAAACAAGGTAAACAGAATTCTTCACCATCATCTCATCACCATGAACGCAGTTATCGGTTATAGTATAAACATGAGTTTTAATATAAATACCAGCGTATGTTTGGCGATTCGATTTTCATGATTGAAATTAATTGATAGTAAAGAAGGTCTTTAGTCGGTTTAAATAAAAATAGTTGTATTTTTAGATCGATTCGAGTCGGTTGTAAATGTTTTATTCGCGCGCGCCGTGGTGGGTCGTCTGCGTTTTGTGACGGTATACCTACTTAGATGGGATATGCGTACAACTTGGGGAGGAGTTGCTGTTGCAGAGTGCAGACTTTTATACTTATGTGTAGCGCCGTGATTGATTCGGAATTTTGTGCTTATGTACGATAAAAGGATTATTTGGATTTTAGAATTATATAGTTCGATGCGTGTTGAATTGAAAATGCGGATGGAGGGTAATGAAGTCTGGGTGTTGGTGTGCGTTTTCATCGTAATCGAAAGAAAGGGGCATAGAGAAGGGTTGAGAAGTGAAGATACGCCAAGTTTTTTGGAAATTTGAGATGTTTTCTTTATTATTTGGAACTGAATTTCGAAATATGCTCGAAAAGTTCGAATTGATTCAAATTGACCCATGTCCTGTTATGAGCATTTGAGATGTAATTTTTTGATTTTTTTTCAGATTAAAAATATTAAGGTGGTAAAATATGGATTTATATTTTGAAGGCTCATTTTTTTCGTATTTTTGATAGAGTTACTTTTTTTCAATGGACTTGCGTAAATTTCAGAGAAAAGTTCAAGGGTCTTCAATTTAGTGATAATCAAAATGCAAAATACCTATTTCACGAAACATTTTTTTTTAACTTGAAAAAACGCATTTTTTTCTAGAAAAAAATCACGAATTAGGTCTACACAATATTTATTGGCTCTATTTTCATTGATTTTTCAGAATTAGTTGATGCGATTTTTCAATGTTCCGGATTCGGAACCATTTAAATAAAAAATTGTTCAAAATTTTCGACTGTTTTTTGAATTTCTGAAAATGATTTTTCTACTGAGAAGTTCCAGGAATTGGAGACCTCATTAAGTAGCTTCAATTGCGTTCCGATTTACTTTAAAAGAAAAAAAAAAAATCATTGAAATGAATATAATCACCGTTATTTTGAAAAAAATAAAATTCAATTTTGAGCACTTTTTGATACATTCATCTGACCTTAATTTGTAGAAATGCCTACTGAAAAATTGTAGTTATACTTATTGTTAGGTACTTATTTATTTTTTGACAGTTTGAAATGGTGATTTGTGATTGGATAGAATCTTAATTCTTCAAAAACGTGTTTTGTCAAGTTATCAGTTGTTATTATTTCATCAAAACTCAAAAATGAAGTCCATCGTGTCGTATAAGTAGTGGTAAATTTTGAACAAAATTTTACGGAATCGGTCTATACAAAAAATTATTAATTTTTGCCAAAGGGTACCTTCCCTCTCAAACATTAAAAAATATATATTATTTCGGGTAATGGAGAGGAGGGGGCTAATACCTATAAATTGATTTTATTTTTCAAAAAATTTCGAATTTTCATTCAAAGTTACAAACAATTTTGGAAGCACTGGTCACAATTTTAATTTTTTTGGACTGAGGAGAGAGGCAGGAATTTTAAAAAAAAATGAGATTTATAAAAATTTAACGTGATGTTCAAAACATTTTCTGTTGTGTGAAAAATCTTAAACTTTGGAATTTTTTATAGCGAAATTCTCTGTTTTTTTAAAAGTTATCAACATTGATTCATAGAAATTTTTTTTTGATTTCTCTTTTAAAAATCCAAACCAAATGTAAGATTCTAATATTTTCCTGCAATTGAGGAAATTCCTTAAAAAATCACAACTCTTTTAAAAAAATCAAATTTTGGTGGTTACAGCCTTCAGGAGGTTAAAATGGAATACTTCGGGGAAAATTTGATTTTTTTGACTACAGGTTGTTCACCAAATCGAGCTAACGTTCAGAAAATTCGAAAAAAGTCATTTACTGCAATGTTCCATTTGAAAACTTTGATTATGGTGTTTTTTTAAAAATAACAAATCCAATGAAAATGCTCATTTTTAAATTTCACAACTGAATTTTGTTTCGAAAACAGCAAAAGAGAAAGTGCGATTTACCTATTTCTAAAAATTTTTCCAAAAGTCTCGTTTTTTTTCAGAAATCGCCAAAAAGCCCCACATTTCGCTAAAAATATTATCAACGCTTGCTCAAGTTTCAGTTCATCAAATTTTTTGCCAATAATTACCAAAAAGTTTGCCTTTTTGCGAAAAAATGACAGAAAATTCATGATTTTTCACGAAAATGGCTAAAAAGTACTTTTTATTCACCAAAAAATGCTGAAAGAGTTTGCTTTTTATTAAACTTGCCAATGTCTCACTTTCTGCCAAAACTGGCAAGAAGTCTCAATTTTTGTAAAAATTGTCATGAAGTCTTATTTTTTGCTAAAAGTTTGCCCTAGAAGTCTCACTTTTTTGCTGGAAGTTGACAAAAATCCCTGCTTTTAGCTAATTTGTCAAAATCTTGGGTGCCTTTTAGCAAAAAATTGTCAATTTTTAGACGTCCATGTTTTTGTCCAAAAAGATCCCCACAAAACAGTTTCATTTTTATTAGTTTTTAAATAAGAAATTTCGAAACGTTAGTTGCCCAGAAGTCGCTTTTTGAGGTGGAGGTGTCATTACTCCATAAATTTTTCCGTTATCGTGTCGTTTTCTTATTGTAACTTAATACTTTTCCCTACAAGTAGAAATTTCCTTGTAGAAAAGGTGATTGAATATTCAAATTCTTCATTTTAAAAATTTCCAATAACTATACTTCAGGTCTAATTTCAGCTTTCAGTGGCTAAATTTTGAGAAAAAAAGATAGAAGATATTAAAATAACATCAGAAATTGAGTAGGTATATCTACATTGAAAAAAAACGCTTTTAAAAATTATTGCTCTTCTAGAAACAAAAAAAAAAATCAACGATCAAGGAAGAAAAATAAGAAAAGTTACGCACTGAAGAAAATCATACACCCACGTATACTCTTGTAGGTACTTGATATAAAGTTGGGAGAAAAATCACTTTTCATATTTTTCACCCCATCATCCCTCATCTCATCACCGAGCCATTTCTTTTAACAGTTACTCTACATTCGCGTGGCTGAAACTCGATAAACGCAGTTTTTCGATTGGTACTACGCGGCGGCGTTTGTTTACCCTTCATATGAAAAATCTCCATTTTGAAATCATCACCGTGACGTTGATTACCCTCTTCTACGCATGCATCATGTATCTATCCATACTTCTTCTGCTTACACTATATTAGACTTATTGTTATATAGGCAGCACACCACACACACGCACACAAACGCGAATTAGAATCGAGAAATTTTTATGGCATCTTGTATAACAGAAGGCACGAGCTGTAGTCCTGTATAATTCTACCATTGGTTAATTAAGATTTAACGACCATATGAGGCGCCTTTTGTAAACAGACGGCATTGGTCAAAAAGTTGAAAACTAAAAATAGAAAATGGCCATAAAATAAGCAGTAAGGTTTATTTGATGTTTACACTGGTGTAGATACTCGCGAGCGTTTCAAAGAAAAAAAAAAATAAGAAGAAATTGTTTGGCAAACGAGATGATTATATCTAAATTACAAGAGAAGTGTACACGATTACGCGCCTATGACTATTTTAGATTTGAAATACAAATATCGATGTCTGTTTGTTTGTATCAACTTTTTATTTGCTTATTTGTTATTTATATGATGAGCTCGAATGAGTATGATCAGTCATTAGATGATGAACGAGAAACAACTTGAAATTGAAATTAACAACGGTGTTTATCGCGTGATTTTAAAAACGTTTAAATAAAACGAAAAGGAATTTCAAACGGAGGTATTTTGGGTCGCGTGAAATTGGTGAAATTTTTCTCATCGTCGTCCTCGTGTACGTGGCGGTAATGGAAAAACGCTCCGAAAAATAACCCAACAAAGGAAATCCGTGTCGTGAGAGAGAAACGAGCACGATCGTAATTGACTCGAAACTCGCGAATGGTTTTTTGTGCGAAGGTAATGAGTTGGCAGGGGTAGGTATTCTTATTCGAACGAGTGTTTTCGACCTACCAGTAGAAATTCTGAGAAGAAGTAGTTCGTTGCAATTAAATTGGTATTAGTGATAAATATTTTGCAATGTTTTCCTGATGTGTCGATTCGATTATGATTTCAAACGGTTTCATTTTATGTACAGATCTTAATTATAAGAATTAGAACAATAGTTGAGAATAATTCAGCGACGAAAATCGATCTTTGAAGAAGGTAGAAAGAAGAGGAAGTCATGAAAATTATGTCACGAAAAAAAATGAAAAGAAAAAGCAGTTTGATGGAAAACCGAAAAAAATTGATAAAGAGTTAAATTGACGTTATTACTCATTCAGTTTTGGTTTCGGTTTCGGTTTCAACTAAATTACCTACTAATTATATGTAGGTAGGTACAGTACAGTGAAGGTCAAATGTCTCAAAAAAAAGAAAGAAAATTGATGAAAACGTTTAATTTTTGGCCTATTCATAAGTCGAGAAAAAAATTGCCAAAATTATCCTACCTCTTTGTTTTTTGCCAAGACTGCCGAAATTCTCCAAAAAACGTATGTTTTTTGTCATAATCGCCACAAGATTCCTACTCGTGATGTCTCGTTTTTCTGCTAAAATTGCCAAAATGATCCTACGTTTTTTTCAAAGCTCCTAAAAAGTTCCATTTATCTGTCAAAAATGCCAAAAAATCCTCTTTTTTGGCCAAATTCAAAATTTCCAAATGTGTTTGTTATTCTAAAATTACTAAGTAGTAAAGTTCTTTGTCAAAAAACTAATAATGAGTCTGTTGACTGTTTTGTATCTTTTCAGCAAAGGGGCAAAATTTTTGACAATTTTTTGCTAAAAGCACGCGAGATTTTGACAATTTTATGATAAAATCAAGACTTTTTGTCAACTTCTAGCAAAAAAAAACGAGACTTCTGGGAAAGCTTTTGGCAAATAATGCGACTTTATGGCAATTTTTACAAAAATCGAGGTTTTTTGCCAGTTTTGGCAGAAAGCGAGAAGTTGGCGATTTTAGTAACAGGCAAACTTTTTTAGCATTTTTGGTGAGAAAAAAAACTACTTTTTAGCCATTTTGATGAAAAATTATGAATTTTTTGTCAATTTTTGGCAAAAATCAGGACTTTTTGGTAGCCTAATTATTGGCAAAAAATTTGATGAAGTTAAAGTTGATCAAGCGTTGATAATTTTAACAAAATGGCGGCTTTTTGGCGATTTCTGGAAGGAAAATGAGACTTTCGGGCAATTTTTGGAAATGAGTAAATGAAACTTTCTCTTTTGCTGTTTTCTAAACAAAATTTAACTGTGAAATTACTTCTTCAAATACCTTACTCAGTTCAGTAATTAATAATCTATAATCTGTAATTTGTAACGTAACTGTGCCTAATTTAATGTTGTGGTGTCCCTAGCCTCAGTAGCTGTATATGGCACCCATAAAATAAAATAAAAATCGTGTTTTTTTTTTCAAAGTTTGAAAATTTGCATTTCCACTGGATTTGTTTATAAAAAACACCATAATCAAAGTTTTCGAGGGAAACATCCCAAAAAAATGATTTTTTTGAATTTTCTGAACTTTAGCTCGATTTGGTGAACAACCTGTAGTTAAAAAAAATCAAATTATTACCTACAAATTCGATCGAAATTTAACCTCATGAAGACTGTAACTAGCAATATTTGATTTTTTTAAAAGATTGGTGATTTTTCAAACGAACTTCCTCAATTGCAGGAAAATAATATTAGAATCTTGTACAAATACAATTGGTTTGTATTTTTAAAAGAGAAATCCTCTTGAAACGATGAAACATCACTGAGAGTGATGATGTAATGAATAAATTTGAGATGGAATTTTGCCAATATTTTGGTCAATTCAAGAACAAAGCTCCAATAGTTGGTAACTTTCAGGAAAAATCGAGAATTTAGCTTTAAAAAATGCCAAGGTTTTAGATTTTTCACTCAAAAGAAAATGTTTGAAAAATCATGTTTGATTTCCAGATTCATGGTAATGAGTTGGCTGATAAAATAGCTAAGCAAGCACACCTGCACCTCCCCCTTGCCAACATTCCAATCCCTCTATCAGACCTAAAGCTCCATTCAAAAACTCTAATGCATGAAGTGTTTCAATCTTCATGGTCTCTAATCCCAAGCTCAAATAAACTAAAAAGAATAAAAAACACTACATCTTTGTGGAAAACTTCTGAACAACTTCAGCGTAGATCTGAAGTTCTTCTCACCAGACTCAGAACTGGTCACTCTGTTCTTACTCACCAATTCATATTCCTCAAACAGCCTCCCCCATCATGCCCAGAATGCAACATCCCTTTAAACATTGCTCATCTACTAATAGACTGTCCTTCCTACCAAAATTAACGCTCCAGACTTCTAAATTCCAACCAACTTCAAGTCCTCCTTTCTGATGACCCCACTCATATACTATAGACAATGTCATCAAATTTCTTTACTCTACTAAATTAGATAAAAAAATTTAAAATTTAAAAACCCAGGTAGCCCATTTCTTTGTACTGATTGTAACTTTATTTCTAGATATGTATTTATATACCCTAATTATAAGTTTGTCTTAATATAGGGCCCCTAGCCTAAGTTGCTGTAAATGGCTCTTAATAAATAAATAAAAAATTTTATAAATGTCATTTTTTAAAAAACTCCCCCCTTTCTGCTCTATCCAAAAAATCAAAATTGTTACCAGGGCTTATAAAATTATTGTTTGTATGTATAACTAATAACTTCGAATGAAAATTCAAAATTTTTTGAAAAATAAAATCAATTTATTGGGATTAGCCCCCCTCTCCTCTCCTCCCTCAAATAATAGTCTATATTTTTTTTTCAATGTTCGGAAAGGAAGGTACTATATATTTTGCAAAAATTGATGTATTTTTTGTATAGACTAATTCCTTGAAATTTTGTTCAAAAATTACCAAGTAAGTACCTACCTACAAGTGTTGAAATTTTATTTTTTTGCTTTGAAAATTTCTCAAAAATTATATTACTTTTATTTTGTTTAAGCCCTTGCTTTTATCGAGCTGTTAAAATTTTTTATTCAACAATTTTTGAAAGTTTTCTCGAAATTTGTGAGTTTTGAAGAATAAAATAGACCTGTTAACACACATTCAACTTTCTGTATTTAAATTGAATGCGAAGAGAAGGGAAGTGAGATTATAATTTGCAAAAATCGATGGATTTTTTAAATCATAAGGTCGAAAAATTTTCCTTTTTCTGATTTGATGGAAATATTGTTATCGTTCTCGAAAACCAAACAAAATAATATTACCTTAGTATTTTTGACTACTTGATGATTTTTTTTGTTTTGTTCCAGAAAGAACATAGTGATGTCCAAACTGTTCAAATTTCTAGCAATTTTTTCTAAATTTCAAACACAACACCATTTTTTAATATCAAAATTTCAATTTAATCGAAACCCTCCATCTTGGAATCGCGCTCCACGTGCAGTGTGGCTCTGGCTCTGGCCAACACTATAAATAACTTGGCCGCGAGAAATATATAGGAAAAACTAAAACCCACAACCCGACGATGAGGAAAAAGCCGCGTCGTTCTCCGTTCTCCTTCGCATCCCTGTAACTATGTATGCATAGAAATATACACAGCCAAAGTATAGAACTCGAGGATCGAGGAGAGAAAGGGGAGGGGGAGGGAGTGAAAAAGCTCCAACTTTTGCGGTTTTCCTAGCGCATATTCGTAATTAACAAACTTTTTTTCATCGCAACTTCCGCAAAATATAATCCAGTTTTTTTTTCGAGCTGTTTTTTTTTTTCGTTAAATTTTCGCATCCTTTCACGTGTGTAGAATAAATTAGGAAAAGATGGTATGGCAAAGGAGGCGAAACGAGAGAAAAAAAAGGGGGACTGGAGCTGCTATGGGTACTGGGTAGGTACCTATATATATACATCGGAGTTTGAAAGTTTTTTAATAACGCCCAGCCCTACAGTCCGGCGGCGGTCGGTGGTGTGCGAATACCGAGCTAATTAAATATCACGGATGTGTGTAGAAAGAAAAAGAGAGTGCAGTCGGATGGTTTTACGCGTGTATAGACGAAAAAAGAGGGTTTTGCCGGAGTGGTCGAGGGAAATGACGACGACGACGACGATGCGGTGGAGGAGCTGGCATAAAAAAGTTGGAAATCTACGAAAGCCTCGATTGTTAGAAACGATAAGGAGGAAAATTCTATGCTGCTTGACCATGTATGTAGTATGTAGGTAGAGGTATACGTGTAGATTTTATGTATGGTTATATTGCCGCTGATGGGCACTGGGCATGGTGAGAGAAGAAAGGAGGAAATGGTTTTTCACAGGCGCCGGTGGCCGATATAGCTCTAGGTAGGTATATGGTGAATAGATGTAGCAGACCACGTTAGTAACCGCTTTGTGCCCGGGGGGGTTTTAGCTTTTGTGCCTTTCTAATTACTATCTTGAAAGAATAGGTAAGGTACGCGGTACGTCAGCAGGGATCAAAATTTTACCCTTTACATCACATTACCGGATAAAAATATATATGAAAGGGTATAACGCTGCGCTGTGCCACTAAATCCACTGATTAGCCTGGCTCTCTGTCCTTTTTTCTCCACTCTGCTGTACACACAGCCTTTACACAGTTGCATGCTCGGTGAGTTTTGATAAAAGCATTATTTTTTCTCTCTTTTCTTCTTTACCCCGGAATCGTATATACGAGTATACGTGTAGGTAGGTAGTACTCTCGATGGGAGAAAATTTGCATTCGAAAAACCTTCTGTTGCCAATTTAAAAGGATTTTTTGTATATAGCAAGGGTATTTGACAAATGTTTGATTTTTTCGGAATTTACTGCTTTTATGTTTCGTTTTTTTTTCGAGCATTTTTTTTTTTAACCTCTCTCGCGTTCTTTCTCTCTTTTTCTATCATTTTGTGTATTTGCGTCAGAGTTGGCTGCTGATGCCGAGTACTTTGTGAAATAGGCTTTTGCTTTGTATGCAGGTTAAAATGGCGCGCGTTTAAAGTGTATGTAATTTTTCGACTCGTTTCGATAGTATACGAGTACGTACGTATACGAGCCTATATATGACGTTGTATATGTATGCACGTAAGAGAGAAATAAATAGCGAATTAGAAAAAGATTTCAAACAACGGAATGATTTTTCATTTTACGAGCTCGCTCTCGCTCTCTCTCTGTCTCTGGCTTTTTTTTTCGAATTGCCGTTAATCGAATGCTTTTACGCGCCCATGCGGTAATTTTTTTTAATCGAATGTTCTCTCGTAGTTTCGGTTTACTGATTCGGACATTTCAATCGACTATATGATGAGTGAAATGTTGGAAAAAGTGCATTTTTCTCGGTGCTGTATAGGTACAGTTTGTTTGGTCGAATGTAAAGGCTATAGAGAATATTTGTGATGGATAGCCTATTTATGGCAAATGTGTATTTTTAATGTTGGTAGAGGTGCGAGTACTCACTGTTTTTAGATCTTGGTTCTCTTGGTCCATCTACGGTAACTTTGATTGCTTTGCTGTAGGTTCCCATTTGAAGGGGAGTCGAATGAACGATGATTGAAAGGCTGAATGTTTTGCCTGTAACATATCAATTAATTTTTCACGAGTTAGTTTATAAATCTGCGACGAATTGAACTTAATTTTAGAGGTGAAATAGCTGAGAAGGGATGTGATGGATAATCTAAAAAAAATTTTGTAGGGTAGTTGAAAATTGGAAAAATTTTGTAATAAATTAGTAGCTGGCAAAATTTTAGTTCATTATAGTAATAGGTAATTCCATTATATTTACACAGAATTGCTCATTTTTGGAATATCGAGAAGAGCAGGACTTTTTTTGCAATTTTGAATTTTTGGCAAAAAGTTTTTTTTTGGAGAATTTTGGCTGAAACAAGACTTTTTTCTGTCATTTTGGCAAAAAAAAAACAAAATTTTTTCAAAGTAAAAAATGGGACATTTTTGATAATTTTAGCAGAAACAAGGCCTTTGAAGAAATTTTGGCCAAAAATGAATTTTTTTCGCCATTGAGACAAAAATGGGGTTTTATTGGATGTTAAGAGCAAGACTTTTTTTTATGGAAGTTCTGGCCATAAGCAGGGTTCTTTGATAATTATGGTGTTGCAAAAAATTGAACTTTTTTGGCACTTGAGGCAAAAACTAGGAATTTCTGAATGCTTTAGCAAAAGATCAAGTTCAAGATTTTCCAAAATTTTTTGACAATTTTGGAAACAAACAACATTTTTTGACAATTATGGCTAAAAATGAAATTTTTTCGGCACTTGGACAAAAATTGGTAATCTTGAAGTGTCCGCCTTCGATTTGAAGGGAATCAAAATTTTTGGAAAGAGCATGGTCTGAAACTCACATGACCAAAATTCCTGCTGCCCAAATTGATTTTTTGATAATTTTTAAAAATTCAAAATTGATTTTCTAGAATTTTCATATTTTTGTTTTGTTTTGTTTTGTTATGTTTTTTTTTTTTTTTTGGAAAAATGTAGGTATTTGAGTGAAAATTATGAAAAATCAATTCTAAAAGTAGTATTCCCCTTTTTCTCCGAATCGAATTTCACCATATGTGGTCTTTCTGGAGCCTCCAGCGAGATATTCAATTTCTCCAGAATTTTTTAATACATATTTCCAGAAGCCAGAAGGCATGAAAATTATGTATGTAGTTACTTAGTTTAGGTTGCTAAAAATTGAATTGTGGCTCATTCTCGAACTGTTCAACGAGCCTATTCACGTTTAGGCTGATTTCCAGGTGGACATTTTGTATTATTTCTTTGGCCAACACATTCATTTATAAGGAAACAAATTCATGTAATTAAAATGAGTTTCTGTTTGAATGGCAATTTTTGAAAATTTTGCGAATAACTGCATCTTGTATAAAGCCAATCCTCCCTCCTGGATCTGGTTCTCATCTTTTTGAGTCATTCTGAAGCATCATGCAGGTGCGACTTTTAATTTCTCCAGAATCCTAGAATTTCTGCAGAAAGCGTGAAAATTAATTTGGACGACTAAAAATCGAGATTAACAGTTGCATAATCTCGGGGTTTTCAACAAATCCTTCTATAATTCGGGGCGATTTCTAGACGAACACCTCGAGAGTATTTTTTGAGCAGCGCTTTTTGATAACTTGTATTTTTCACCAGGCAGGTCAGTCTAAGTACACTCGAGGACCGAGGTGCCCGCTTGGGAAGGTCCAAAATGTAGATTAACTCGTTAAACAGGTTAAGAATAAGCTATCGACTTGATTTTTGGCGATTCAAATTATTTCCACGCCATTCTGAAGCCATATAAAATTTTTGGAGAAATCAAAAATCACACTGAATGCTTCAAAATTGCCCAGAATTCTGAATTTTGGTTTGGAGGAGTTGATATTATTGCCAGGATTAATTTTCGTTATTTTTACTAAATACAAAAATAAAAAAACAATTTTAGATTTTTAAAAATTCTTCAAAAATTGAAAAATCAATTTGAGCTGCTAAAATTATGGTTATTGGTGTTTCAGTCTATGCTCTTCCCGAAGATTGAGGCGTCGTTCAGATCGAAGGTGGACACCTCGAATAGTTCCCTCATCATCATGAAACACTTTTGTAGAAATTTATGTCATTTTTATGAAAATTTTCTCGTGTCTTTTGTTTTGTGATAGGTAAGATATTAAATATAAATTTTGAAATAAGGAAGAACTGTAATTCAAAAATTACGATTTCAAATCTTAAAATTTTCATTCCGAATGAATACATAATATATAGTGAAAATTGTT
Organism: Planococcus citri; assembly: GCF_950023065.1. Classification (NCBI taxonomy): domain Eukaryota; kingdom Metazoa; phylum Arthropoda; class Insecta; order Hemiptera; family Pseudococcidae; genus Planococcus; species Planococcus citri. The sequence goes on along the minus strand of NC_088679.1, from coordinate 19,615,532 downwards.
CGATTTGAGTAGGTATAGTCCTCGAACATGTTCCTTATTGTTCTAAATTCTGAAAATCTGCAAAAACTCATCAAAAAAGCATAAACAATTTTAACTGAAATTCATTAAAAAAATTTTGAAGTTGCCAGTTCAAGTTTTTTGAGCAGGATTTTGTTTTTTAATCAATTTCAAACAATCTGAAATTTGAGATTTGTATTCTTTGAAAATATCAGTGGAATTGAACCTCCACAAGAGAGTATAAATTAAAGATAATTTTTTCGTGAAAATTGGTGAAAAAATGCTCATTTTTATCGTGAAAAGAGAGGAGGGGAATAGGTAACGATTTTAGAAACAAATGAGATTTTTTGATCTGAAAAAAAACATGACTGCCTATTTTTGTTTTTTTCATAGTAGACCTTGAGGACAGAGCTGTGAAAGATCAGGGATCGAGAGGAGGGGTAATTTGCTCGAGGCCTCGATTCTCAAGAACTTGAGAAAAAGAAAGACCTAAGGCCAGTAATAAATTGTCAATTTCACAGGCATTGTAGATATTTTCATACTTGGTAATTAATTCAACAGTGTTTCATTTAAAAAAAAAAATATTATAAACAATTGATTGAAATTTTATTTTCAAATTTAATTATTTTTCTACGAGTTGATTTTCACGGTGGAGAGGTAGGAGAGATGACGTTTTACTCCGATTTCATTTCGGATTTCGAGGGCCCTGATTGTTTTGCTCTTTTCCCAAAAACTGAATAGAAAGGACAGAGTACAAATATTGTTTGATACTTTAATCTTGAAGCAACGTTGCCGAAATTTCAGTTTTAAAAATTTTGAAAATTCGATCAACTTTTTTTCTCAAACTTTGTCTGATATAAAAATATTTATGCCTAAAAACACCATTCAAAATTTCGAAAAAAAACCAGTTGCTGTAGTACAATAGTTTTTTTCTTATGAATGGTGCATATATTTTCAGTTTTGATGCACCACCACTCATCAAGATGCAAAAATCACGCCACAATGATTTATACACAATTCTACAAAAAAAACACACTACGTGTACGTACAAAAGCATTAAAAACAAATAATTGAACATAACTCCGGCTAGGATAACCATTTATAAGAAGCCGGTAAGCGAGCATGATGGTGAAGTTTGGTGAAATCTGGGCGAAATATTGGTACTTAAAACTTTTATAACAAGTTTTAGTTTCAGCTCAACTTAATAACTCGTTTATAGTTTTTATAGCCGTAATAAAAAACAAGTTCGAGCATCTAGTTGTACGTATTTTGTGCGTGAAAACGCCGCGGATCGCGGCTCGCCGCCGAGTAGAAGTTTGATTAGTAATTGTGTGGGCATAAATTTGGGTCTTGGGATGTGCCGCAGCCGCGTTGATGGGTGAGAATTTTATCACACGTGAGAGATTTTAAAAGAGAGTAGCCCTACTTTTATTAATTAGATACCTAATAGAATTGAAAGTGTGAATGAGGGGATTTAGGTTTTCGTTATTTTGATCATTTTTTGAATATTTTTCCTAACATATCTTTTTCGCCAAATAAAAGGTTCGAATTTTACGAGTTGCACCTGCAAAGCGATTTCGCTTTTATTTTTCTTAAAATAAAATTTGGATGAGAGTAGGAGCACAGATTTTAGTATGAATCGCCTAAAGCCCTTTTTAAAAAATACCAAGCATCAATTCATTTGCCAAAAATAATGAATTTACTTCACATTGCGATTGAAAAAATTATCAAATTGTGACCCAGGTGTAGGTATAAAACTATTTTTATGAAACGAAAAAATATTCAATTCGTTATATGAAATTGGAAAAAATACCCACAGCAGACATAGCCTATAATATTAAAACGATTATAGAATAAAAAAATTCCAACCTCGCCTGTAATCATTAAATTGATATTAAAAGCCAATAGAGTATGAATTACAGTCGACGAATGCATAATATTCTGCCAATTAAGGCCCATAAAGTAACTAAGTATTCGAAACTGGTTTCATTGCTGCTGACGTTAAACCAATTCCACAAAATACAATGTTTCTTCTTCTTTATTTATAAAACTTACTCATATAATACACAGTACACCATAATGTGTAAAATACGAATATCTATCTACGCATCCTCGAACCTCTAAACGTTTCACTTCTAACTATACTATACTCTATCGAGTAAAAGTGAAAAAAAAAAACAACGACAGAAACAGTAAACATAACGTTTTACACGATTTTTTGCCTCTTTTTTCGCTTCTTATGCGTTACAAATCAGCAGGGGTTTCGACGTTCAAAGTTAAAGAATGGTATTCTTTTGTAATTTTTGTCACGTTACCTCTTCGTTTTCTTTCTTCTTTCTTTCTTTTTTGTTTGCTGGATTTGTTTGTTTGTTATTTTTGAGTTTCGTTTTCTATTAATCGTTGTTGAAACGTCGCGTCGCGATTCAGTTTTAGTTTTTTTTTCAACAGTGACATTTTTTTGGAAGATTGCGAATAGTACAGAGATAAGTGTAGACGAGACGTGAGAGTGAAATCTCAATTTATGTATTGGCTCATCGTGTACTAGTAGGTACAGGAAGTCAATGATGAATGAATTGCTTTTTAAAGGATTGCCTTTTGTTATGGTAATGAGCTGATCGGTAAATTGTTTAATGGATAAAAGGGATATAGCCCTTCTAATGTATTTTCAAACGGTTGTAATGTTTTATCGAGGACGAGGATAGTCTTGGATTATGAAATTAGGAAGTGTTAATTTTCATATATATGTAGATGCGATGACGATGTGAATTGTGAGGTTTTGTAGCTGTGGTTAGTAAACGATATTGTAATCGAGAGAAACTGGTTTCGAAAATTCATTAGTGAACACAGATGGGTGAATAGGATGTTTCTGTGATTTACGAGTAGATGGTTTGAATTCGAATGAGATTATGATCCCGAATTGAAGCTGATCCAGGTGAAGAGAAGGACAATATTTTTGAGTGAATAAGTAATTAATTATATTAGTTTCTGAAAAAATTGTACCAGCATCGAATTTTATTCCCTTGCTATTCGTTCCTTTCAAATACCTTGTTATATTTAATTGCTGGAAAATATCAAATTATCGTTTTTTCAACCAAAAAAAATCATGCTCTGCTGGTTTTTTGGAGGAGGGGACGGGAAGAGAGGAAGATCCAAAAGAGATTTAGAGCCCTGTACGTTTTTTCAAGTGTAATCCCATCATCTGATGTTTCATTGCTTCATCACTTTAGTACCTAATTCATTAATTTCAAGAATTTATCAAAGTTTACTTGTAGGTACTTTATCAGAAAAGTTAATTTTGATCATTTTTTCAAAATGGTACTGCATAAAAATTAATTCAGTCAATGACACTTTGAAAAAGCAAAATTTCAATTTCTAAATTTTTTTTTCAGTAGGTAATTAGCCAAAACTCGATTTTATTTGAGTGAAAAAACAATGCAATCTCAAAATGTTAGCCAAATTGTCAATTAGATTTCAAGTTAGGCTACCCTGTTATTTTATGAAGTTGAATTAGATATAAGTAAATCCAGGGCTGGATTTAGCATTTTTGCGCCCTTAAACAGTCGGAAATTTGCCCTCCCCCCCATTTTATTCATCCCCAATTTTCTGGTAAATTTTAATTTTAAAAATGAGCCAATCGTGAAAGGGTAATTTTTTAATGGAAAACGTAGGTACCTATCAATTAATGAAGTGAGTGAAAAAATACATCACAATTTAGGTAGGTATCAATTACTTATAAGTAACGAAGTGTTGAATTGAAATGTTGGGCAATTTTCAATCAATTTGGCTAAAATAATCGAAAAAAATTATATTTTTGAAAAATTTGATTTTTCCCAACTCCACAATATAAGTCACAAAAAATCAAATGGCGATCGAATTCGACCATTAATAATATTCGACAGTCGATATAGACGCATTTTTTGGTCAACGTCCAATATTTGCAGTCTTAATTTTTTTCAATTTTTTTTCAAGTAAATATATCATTTTTAAAATTTTTTCCCATTTTTTCAAATAATTATTTTTTTTGGCAAAATTTGTCGCCCTATAGGCACGTGCTTATGTTGCGCCTTCCCATAAATACAGCCCTGGATAAACCTATTACTAATTTTTGAAACTGACTTGTAGAAAATTGATTGTTTCAAGTTCATGAAAATCATGATCAAAAAAATAAAAATAAAAAAATTGATAATGCAATGTCAGAGTTGGCCAAATTATTTAAAGAAAATTGGAAAACCAAACTAGCAAAAATTGCGTTTTGAAAAGTACTTAATACTTATCTATAGTTTATAATTTTACTTCGTCTGAGATGGATTTTTGTAGTGAGCGAATTGGCCTTCGGATGGGATTTTAAAATTGACCCATTGAAGTTAGTATTTGTGGACCAAAATTTCTTTGATGAAATTTTCACCTCTAATCCTTCAAAACTAGGTGCAAATGACACTATATTCTATCAAAAAATTCCATCTTTGGGTACTTTTTAACCAATTTTTCTTAAACTTGCTGAGATGCCAGATATCTACCTACTTACTATCAAATGTATAATTCGTGGAATTTTTTTTTTGAAATTTTTCCAAATTTATCTTCCCAGTGAAATGAAAATTTTTAGTTTTTCAATGGCACTTTTGGTTTGGTAACTTTCTTCAGGGGTGCAATCTCAAAACTGGAGGAAAGACAAATTTTTCCAGAATGTTTTATATGGGTATACTTTTTCTTCCAAAATGTAAGAAACTGATTTTTTTACGATTTATTCCATCTAAAGTCGTCAATTTTGATCAAAATTGTTTTCTCACAATACCTATGAATCATAAAATTGGACCAAATTCGTCAATTTTTTCCACTTTTCATGATTTTTATTTTAAAAAAATGAAATCCTGTTATCTTGGCCACCCCTGGCACCTTTTTTGGGTGATCTACAGAGTTCAAATTCACGTCTCTTGACTGATAAGTATCAACTCGAAGTACATCTTATATCTCAATTCCAATAGAATTATAAATCATCAACTTTGTCGTTCTAATTATTCATCTGATGTGTTTATATTCGAATTTGAAAAAAATGCCCCCACCATAAGTTGAAATTTTTACGAGTATAAAAAGAAATGCCAATTTCATCGCGATTTTTGGGGATTAAGCGTGATCTAGGTATCTGAAAATTCTATCACAGGATTTTTAAACCTCAATAAGGACCTCCCACCACTAGTAGTTTCAAAACCCCAGCCGAAAATTCATTCAAAAAAATTTAAAAATAATTGTAAAAATCAGACAAATTGAATAGTGATTTTGAAAATACATAATTCAAAAGTGTGATAAATTATTAATTTTATTTCGAGATCAATTTTCTCATAATGCAAGAAGAATCATAGTTGCCTTTTCCACACTGATGGAAGTGTTTTCAGAAGTTGTCAAATTTTGCTGTGTGATCATTTTGAAATTCTGTCTGTGCTCGTATTTAAGTCAGAATTCAACAAAGTACCTATTGATAATTCTACAAAAAAAAACATTATTTCTAATAATTTCAATATCCTAGCCAAAAATTCATTCAAAAAAATTTTTAAAGTAGAAAAAAATCAAACAAATTGAATAGAATTTGAATTTTATTTTGAGATCAATTTTCTCATGCAGAAAAATCAGCTGCCATATCGATACTGGGAGCATTTTCAGAAATTATTTAGGTAGTTTTGTTCTGTGATCATTTTGAAATCTGTGCTCGTATTCAAGTCAGAATTCAACAAAGTAGGTATTAATAATTCTACGTACAAAAAACCATTATTTGCTATTTGAGAGAAAAAAATTATAAACTGGGATTTTCACTTCTTTGATTCTAAAAATTTTGAACAATTTCTTCAGAGAGCTCGAAACCAAGACGTGGATTTATACATGATGTGAAAAAAATTTTTCACACTTTTTATAAGCAAACCAATCAAAATTTCTAGGTTCAAAAATATTCTGATCAATAATTTCATATAATATCTCAATTTTTTGATACCCCTGTTGGCGAAAAAAATCGATCATTTTGCCAGTAAGTATCTGAATACTTAATTGGGCATTAACTGAGCAACAAATTTCAGCAGCTTTGCTTTGCTCATTTAGATAATTATGTATCTATTTAGGTATAGGAACCACTCAATGAAAATAATATACTTAAAATAACAAAATACGCAATAAAAAGCCTACCTCTTCCACTTCTTCCGATAAATCTGATATCGTTAAAAACGGCCACTTGATCTTTGATATAAGCGACGTAGTTTTTGATTTCGGCGCAACAATTTTCGTCGTTGCCGGCACTAACGGTGACTTTCGTGCCGTCGGCGACGTCGTCCAAAACGATAACTTTGAACGGATTCCTTAAGGATTTGTTGGAACGATGGTGAGTGGGCAGAGCGGAGCATAAAATTACAGGACACGCGGTGGTTACCAATTTTCCGTGGTATTGTTGCAATAACTCCAAGCATCTGGTGTAGAGTTCGTTATTAAATTGGTCTTCGGATGAGGGAGGCATCAGGGTGCACTCTTGCCTCCACACCATATCAAAATGAAATTTGATCGCGTCAGAGGGGGTGGCGATTACAGGCTCATTTAAACACATGGAACTATATCATCGTATATCATCAAATTCGCGAATATTTATTAACTTATACGTTAATTAATTAATTAAAAATTTTAAAACGTTATTTAAGTACACGATTCACGAAAATTGTTTAGTTTGATACCAATATACGATTAAAATTTACACTGCATCGATGAACACTTTATCATTTAAAAATTGATCAATTTTTTCGTCGTGAAAAAAACAACGTACATGTGTATGGCATGTAGAGGTAATTAATACGTTAACGAATTATATCATCGACGACATACCACTCATCGTATAATACACGATTATTGAAAAAATTAGAGAAAAAAAAGCCGACGACGAGCGTAGTATAGAAATGAGAAAGAATGCGAGTTGAATGTGAGAAGGAAAAAAAAAGGTAGCGATTCGCAGATTTAAAACGATGATTCGTTATCGTACACCACGCGGACGATACTGTCGTTCAAAGCAAACGACAGAAATTTCTCTACTTTTTTCCCAATAACGACCCTTCCCCCTTTTTTCATATCTACTATTCTTTCGCTTCGCTCTGCACCACCACCCTTGACGCTGCGTTAGATTGCGGGTAGTTTTTTCCCCAATGTGGGTGAGCGCGACAAAGACGGATGCATTCCCCTTCTTCTCGGCGGTCGTGTCGGCGGCCACCCGCTTGCTTTGTGGCCAACCGGCGAACTAAAAATCTTTTTTTGCACTCCCTCCACAACGGTCCTCCATATCCGGTTTTTAAAAGAAACAGACAAAGAGGGCCTGGCTTCAAACCCCACCCATTCAAACGTCCTGGTATATACTTTTCGCGGTTGAATATGTCGATGAAGGAAGTCGGTGTACCGAGAGGGTAATAAATTTTTATTTTTCGTCTTGGTCTCTCTTTCATACGTACCTATGGCTCGTTTTGCTTTGCTTTTTACACTTTTACTTTGTTTCGTTTCGCGCTGCTTTGGCTGGCCCTTTTGCATCGCCTTTGCCCCTTTTTTTGTTGCTGCTACGGTGCCCACCAGCCTGAGAGGGTATGCGTTTGTGTCTGTGCCCTTTGCTCGAGTACTTACCCTGCCCTGCCCTATGGTTGCGCTTATGTGCTTTATATCCTTCGATGCTACAGGTTATATATTTTTGTATGGGTTTGGTGTTGGAGTGTTTTGTATACTAGGCTGGTCCTTAGAATGTTAATTTGCGGATCAATAATGTACCTTTGCAGGACTTTTGCCCGGCACACTTTGTCCCAATTGGGGGAGAAGTCGCGCGTTTCTTTTTGATACTTACTACTATAGGAATCTCATGAAGTGTCCCTCAGGGATTTGGATGGAAAGTGGCCTCAGTGGTAGCCCTTGGACCAAGTACCTACCACACTTTCAAAATTTTAGCTGCCAGTTTTGAGTTTATAGCTCCCATAGTAAAATTTTGAATTTGGAAAATTTCAAAAACCGCTACCCCGACTCTCAGGTTTTTTCCACTGTGTCGTCGTGGGAAAATTTTGACCCACGCGCTTGACCAAGTGGAATGTTTTATTTTCCCTTTCAACTACAGGGTGTTTTATAAAACGTGGGCAATAATTTGACAATAGATGCAACTCGAGTAGACGAACAAAAAACGTTATTATGATAAGTTGCCCCGAATTTGAATTTTGAAATTGTGCTCGCCCCTTCAATTTCGAAGATAGGCAATTGGTCATAATGACATTTTTTGTTCAAGCACTCAAGTACTATGGTTTAGGGGCATTGTTTAAATAATACAAATATTTTCTTACTGCCTGCAAGTTGAAAAAAAATTTTCCATTTTTGAACTAAAACTGACCAATTTTGAAAAATTCATCAAAAATAATATGTTTGAATCATTTAAATGATCCCCCTAACTCATACCATAGTACTCGAGTGGACGAACAAAAAACGTTATCATGACCAATTGCCTATCTTCAAAATTGAAGGGGCAAACACAATTTATTGTTAGAAATCCAAATTTGAGGCACTCGAAATTTGAAAATTTTGAATCAGGTTTGCCCCTTCAATTTTGATGATAGGCAATTGGTCATAATAACGTGTCTGTTCGTCCACTCAAGTACTATGGTTTAGGGGCATTGTTTAAATAATACAAATATTTTCTTACTGCCTGCAAGTTGAAAAAAATTCTCCATTTTTGAACTAAAACTGACCAATTTTGAAAAATTCATCAAAAATAAGATGTTTGAATCATTTAAATGATTCCCCTAACCCATAGTACTCGAGTGGACGAACAAAAAACGTTATCATGACCTATTGCCCATCTTCAAAATTGAAGGGGCAAACACAATTTATTGTTAGAAATCCAAATTTGAGGTACTCGAAGTTTGAAAATTTTGAATCAGGGTTGCCCCTTCAATTTTGATGATAGGCAATTGGTCATAATAACGTGTCTGTTCATCCACTCGAGTACTATGGGTTAGGGGCATCATTTGAATGATTCAATTTTTGATGAATTTTTCAAAATAGGTTAATTTTCGGTTTTACGGAGCACGTAACGCCTTCATTTTACAAGATAGGCAACTTATCATAAATAACGTTTTTTGTTCGTCTACTCGAGTTGCATCTATTGTGAAATTAACTACATATTGCCAACGTTTCATTCAAACCCCGTGTAGAGTTTTCATGTTGAGTAGGTATATTTTTCAAAGATTATTCAAAATCTTTATTTTCGAATCTTAAAAGTTGTAATAATTTATGAAAAATTTAGTTGAATTGAAAAATGAAGGAAATCATTTTGTGCAAGCGCGTGGGTCAGAATTTTATTCCCACGACAACACCGTGGGAAACCCTGAGCGTCGGGGTTAGTGATTTTTGAAAATTTTTAAAGTTCAATTAACCCATTTTTTTCGAAAAGTTCAAAAAAATTGACTCAAATTTTTGAAAAGTCGAGGTGATGAAATGTATTTTTACATGTTAATTTTGAGAAATCTTTTCCCTTGCTTCATGTAAGGACCAAATTTACTCATATTTTCGAACACGTCGGAATTTCCATGAAAAGTAAGGTTAGAATTTGAAAATTTTAAGGACGTATAAAAATCAATTCCTTGTATTGAGAATAATATTGTTCCAAGGCTTCCTGTAAGTTAATTTTGGAGCTGCACAAACTTAAATAAATTGAAGCAATTTTCGATTATGATTACAATCAAACTTTATTCGGATGGGGGGGGGGGGATAAAACATGGAAATATCTATCAATCTCATGATTTTTTCCCTTGAAATTTTCGATGTTTTTTTTGTGTGATGAGTTACTTCTAAGAAGTTTATCATTTTGCTTCAAAATTTTGAAATTCAAATAATACCTAATTTATTTTTGAAAAACTCGAAATTGAATATAAAAAGCAAACGGGCCTGAGCGAAGCGAGGGCAAAAGCTCTCGAAAATAGGTAGGTATTCTGGGAAGCATAAAAAATGGAATTTAAATGTTTTTTTTTTTTTTGGAATCTAAAAATTGAGAAACGAAAGCAAATGGCCGGAGCAAGTCCAAAGCAAAAGCTCTCAAAAATCAGATTTTCAAGAGGCATAAAAAACAATGTTTTTAGTGTGATGATTTACTAATAAGAAGTTTATTATTTTTGCTTCAAAATTTCAAAATTCGAATGATTTGAAAAAAATTCAAAATTGAAAAAAAAAGGGAACTGCATCAACCAATTTCCAACTGCACAACTTTTTTTTGGAGCTGCACAAAATGTGCGGAGCTGCACGTTACATGGAAGCCCTGTATTGTTCCATTTTCCGAATGATCAAGTTTTTAGAACTTTTGGCCTCACTTTGCTTGAGCTGATTCAATTTGAATTTTATTGCATAAATTTTCAAAAATTTCCAGGAATGCAAACTTCCAGAAACATAGCCAAATCAATAGAAAAATTCAACATTATTGTGTGAATCGATCATTAATTTGTGTATTTCTGTAAGTATAAATTATTTGGCAACTCTCATTAGTTACTTTGAGATCGGTGTCTGGCATATAATTCTGAAAAAAAAAAAAAAAAAAAAAAAAATACCAACAGCTTAGGCTGTATTTTATTTTAACGAATCCTATAGTAAACTTAAGTGTTTTTTTTAAAAACTTTTGGACCATGTTATCCGTTTTTCAATCATTTTCAATTCAGTAGGTACCAAATACCTACTCAAAAAAAATATACCTACATATAAAATACAAAAACAAAACATGTCTAATGAAGAAAAAAAATCATTTTTAATGAAAACATTAATCTATCTTTTAAAAATGTTCAAATCTATCAAAGTTAATAGCCTCTTTGTTTTCATTTTTATTTTTAAAATTAAAAAATTTAACAGATCATCCTCACCCCCTCCCCTCACCGGAGATGCCGAAATTGCAATTATTTTCCTTTCATTTGAAAACGTAGCCGCACCGCACTCCTCCAATGCATTCTAATTACTAGTACTGATGTTATGAGAATATTCTCAGTTGAAAATATTCCTACGTACTTATTGGGTAGGGAATTTCTCGAAATATTCCAACTTCAAAAATGAAAATATTCTCAAATCGACATTTTGCGTTAGTGAATACATGAAAAACAAACTCGAAGCCTAAATTTGAACTGAAAACTTTTCAATGCTCAAAAGAAGTCAAGGTGAGATTTAATCAAATTGCGTGAAAATATCAAATTGTACATCCAAATCCAATCATAGGTATCATAGCAACATCATTTTGAATCTAATCTTTTTACATCACTGAAATCTATCAAAAAATTAATTAAAGAAGTAATTCTAGGTTAAAACACCATCAACACAATAAAAATGACTAATATGGTCGATGAATCATTGCAAAATTTGAAAAAAAATCGTAGAACATGCATAGTGATGTTATGAGAATATTCTCAGTTGAAAATATTCCTACGTACTTATTGGGTAGGGAATTTCTCGAAATATTCCAACTTCAAAAATGAAAATATTCTCAAATTTTCTCTATTTACAAAATATGCATAATAATATGGCACCTCAAAATGCACATCTCGTGACGCTGATTTCAAATATAAATCCTTTATCTTTTTAGTATTGAAGCTCTCAGCACTGACGTTCAAATTTTTTTTGGAAAATAATTGCAAAAAGATTGTATCTACCTAGTCTATGCAGTTCGTGAAAAGGTACAGATTTCCAGATCCTAAAAGCAATAAGATCTCAACCAATAACCCCAAAAAAATTGGAACATGAATAAAGAGGAATCAAACGGAGCCCCAAAGTGCTCTATATTAAGCAAAATTTTCAACTGCTAATATTTGTGTTTCTCGATTTTTGGTGAATTTTCATAATTACAAAGGCTCATTGTTTCCCATGAGAGAAAAATTGGTCCCAAAATTTGGTGCATTTTTTATTTTTCGACTTTTCAAATCAATTAGTGATGGTTTATTCGAGATGTTGTGTCGCATATTTTGAAAATCCGTTTGTGCCAGTTCGAATCCAAAATTTTCTCCAGGGGGTGTTTTTGGAAAAAAGGAAAAAATTCGCAGTTAGTTGAAGAGTGAATAAGAACATCTAAAATTTGGTTTCTCGTATCCTATTTTTTACCTCACTTTCCCTAGTAAATTAGATTATGGTAACGAGCTGTTTTGGAGCCTCCAGCAGATTTGTAAACAAGGTCACAAAAAGAAACTCGACTCCGCAATAAACTCGAATTTATTGTATTTCATTTCTCACCCTTTCTGATTTTAAAAAGGTCTTTTTAAAATAATTTTTGAAAATTTGTGCCCAAATCGACCAAATGGTCACCAAAAACAGCGAATTCAAGTTTGTAAGTGGTATATGTATTGAATGAATGCGCATAGATAGACGTAGGTATTAGGTAACTACTTTTACAAAAAGTACACCATGTTTCCTACGGATAGTTCTAAATTAAGCTTGTCATAATGTGACGCTTTCTGCCGCCTCTCGTATAGCCGCATATAATAATTCACCGTTTGCACCGCAGCACCACAACACGCCACAGTCACGCGGTTTGAAGCTTTTCTCTGCGTCGCGCTGCGTTGTCGCTGTGCCTGTCTGCTCGGTGCTCCCTGGTCCCTGCTTCTGCTATAGTCCTGCTACTGCTGTTGTCTAGTGGGCTATATTTTTGCTCCTTTTAACGAGTAACGAGATCTCTTTTTTGCGCTCGAAATTTTCATTTTCGTGTTCCAGTCCAGGCGAGGCGGACCGAACGACCACCGTGGATGGAGGTAAATTTCACCGTGCTGGAGATGGTGTTTTGTGATTGGAGAATGGAGGGGTTGAAGTGTGTTTTATCGAACGACGACGTAGCCGTCGCGTTGTGTGAATTTTTGGTCATTTTGTTCTGTATGGTAGGTATGTAGAGTGTGTTGAGAGATTTTAGAGGTAAAATTTAATTTTCGGAATTGAAGTTTGAGTTTTCATTTGTTTGCTTGGTTTGGTTGTGGGGTGATGGTGCGGAAAGGGTGGCCAGGGTAAATTTCTCAAAACAGAAATTTTCATTTTCCGTTTGTTTTGAAAAAGGGATTTACTGATGTTGAATTGAAAAAAATGAGCTAATATATTCGATGGAGTCCGAGATAAGTAGTTATGGAGGGATCCGAACGGGCAGGAACATTTCTGAATCAGACGAAGCTAAATCAAAAGTGCATTTGAAAATCAGATTTCGAAAAAATTATGATTTCATCAAATTGATCTGGAATGCTGAAATTTGGTTTTCCAAATTTGAATTGCACACTCTTTTTCAACCCACTATCTATTCTCGTTAAAGCAGTTAAACAGGTTAGCTCAAGGCCCGTTGAGAGGAGGGGGGACAAAGGGGACAGTTTCCAACGAGCCTGTAATAAATTGAATCATTGTTTAGGTATATACTTTTCGAAGCACGAATTTTCAAGAACTTTTTCCTTCGCTTCACTCGAAGGGCCTATTAGATTTTTTTTTACAAAATTGAAATTTCTATTTGAAAAAAGTGATACTTTAACCATCAACCAAACTCAATAAAATGAAGCCAAAAAAATAAACTTCTCACCTAAAAAATGTCGTTTTTATACTCTTCAAAGTACAAATTTTCGAAAGTTTTTGTTCCCACTTCGCTCAGCCTAGTTTGTCTCTCTTTTTCGAAATAAAAAATTGCCCAAAAGTATTTGAAGCTTCCAAGAATCTAAAATGTAGGTATCAGTCGAAAACAAATTTTCTTATATTAGTCGGAGAATTTTTAGTCGACAACCCCTACGTGCGCTCAAAAACACGTCCAGTTTTGCGCATGCGAACGGGGCAAAATAATGTTTTCTCTGATAGGATTGTGTGATTTTATGTCTAGATAAATGAAAGGAACTTGTAAAAGAATAGGTAACCTTTTATAGGGTGTCTTAATAACACTTGACAGTTTTGCTGATCTCGCAAGTTCAGCTTTTGTTCAGCTTATTTATTTATTTTTGTGTCCCTGGTTTTTTTCCCATCCAATCTTAAACTGTTCAATTCCTATCTCTCCTTTGTGGAATTTTGAAATCAATTTATTGCAAAATTCTCTATTTTTGCCAATTTTTCGATAAATGTATTCAATTTTTCAGAGCTTCTCGTTTAACAAATGAAAAATCAGATAATTCTCAAAAAATTTGTAACGGGTGATTTCAGAAAAACAATATTATATTTTCGAAAATGAATCCTTCGAAAAAATATAATATAAGCGCTTGTTTTGATATGGCAAACCGTAAATTTCCTTTATTCAAAAGTAGGTAATTTTTAGGCCAAATTTGTTGAAAAAGTATGATAAAATTTTCACTGAAAACGCTCAAAAAGAAGTTCGAAAATTTGAGAAACGAAAAGTTGAAATGGCAAAGGGTCTGTCAGAACCCTCCCCCCTGAATTGTTCTAATGTACAAAGACGTTCAAAAGGTGAAAAACTGGCGTGTGAAATTTTGATCCCATCAACCATCAACCGCCCCCCCTGAAAATGTCGTGAAGTGTTTTAAAAATGCCTTGTTATAGGTAACTACTAACTAATAAGGAATTGAAATGATGAAAGTACATTTTTTTGACACTCTCTCTTCTAAAAAAAATCTTGAAATGTCTCAATACACCGAAATTGAAAAAATAAAAAATTTACGTAAAATTCTGACTCCCTCCCTCCCTCCCTACAGACCTTGTAAAAAAGAGGAAAGTCGTCATGAAGATACTATTTGAAAAATGAAATTCTTGCTTTTTCATTTGAAATTTTGTTGGAAACTTTGTACTGGAGAGGATTCGAACCGTTTTTGCATTTTGTTGTTATATATGAGAAAATGATGAAGTTTTTGATAATTGCATCACACCATGGACATTTTAGACTTTTTTTTACATTTAAAATGATTTTCGTTTCTCATTTTTACCTCACTTATAACCATGACAAAGAACATTTCAAAAATTATGTTTTTTTTTTCAAATCCGAGACCTGGCGTGGCAAGGGGGGGGAGAAAATTCGGATGAGTTATGGGGAAGATTAGGAAAAGACGACAAGACGTAATATTGCCCAAAAATTGATTTTTTTTTTGATTTTGGTACTTTAGTAGTACCTTTTTCATGTGATGTGGTCAAAAACCATCTAAAACCGTTTTTTATTCCCTTAATTTTGAGTTGAAGTGTAGTCATCAATCCTAATTTCGATGAAAATATGAGGAAACTTTAAAGGTCAAGTGCTGACATATCAATTACCAGGACTTTTTTTTGTATTTTCTTCCTTAGGGGAGGGGGGCGCTAAATTGAAGTTGCAAGTCCCCAATTTTCATCTCCCCTGCTATTGTGTTTTGACAAAAAAATCAAAGTACCTACCTACCTAAATTATGTGTTTCATTGTTTAAAAAATATTTTTGGAAATACATATAAAAAAGTAAATTTTGTTTCAATTCAAGTAAGTAGGCTATAAAGTAACTAACGTACTAGACTACTATAGGTGGAAACTTATTTATGCTAAATTTAGATTTACCTAGAGCAATTTCCAAATTTTCACTAATCTCTTTTTCGCAATTCAATTTTTTTGAAATAGAAAATTTTGGTCACTTTTTTTTACTCTTTATAAGTAGATACATAATAATGTTCCATGATTCAAAAATTTCAATGTGGCAACCCTGATAGATTTTGTATTTGAATAAAATTTTGACCTAAACAAAAAAAATCAAATTTTTTTTTTCAATTTTTTTAGTTTTTTAGTTTTTATGACATTTATGACAATTTTTTGATATTTGTGAACTTTTATTTTCCTCCCACAAAAAAGCCGCGATTAATACTAATTTGGAGGTTTGCTGAGTTTAAAAATGAATTTTCCGGATCCTCCCATCATACTATTTTCACAATTTTTCTACATAAAGCGACAATCAGCCGAAACGACAAAAAATACTTTACCTATTTGTTCTCAAATGCCCCAACCTACCTAATGAAAATCGATTAGATTCAATATCTCTACATGAAATTAGAAAACATTTGCATTTTTGGGAATTGAATATTGGTGATTGAGTAAAAAAAAAAAATACAGTAATAAATGACTTTTAAAAAGTTTTTTGTTTTTGCATAAATGAGTATGTATAGGTAGATAACAACGTATAATGAAAGTTCACTGTGAAAATGGACGAATTTTGAATATTTTAAGTTTCCCAAATAGCTTTTGTTCGAATCCACCCCAGGCTTCCCTAAATTAGAGTATTCTATATAGACCTATATTTTTCATTTTGATATAAATAATGAAAACTGATGCCATAGGGTACCTAGGACTTAATTTTTGAAAATTGATTTCAGGTTATGGATGAAAAGTATGGAGTGTCCAAGATAGGTGTCAATTCCTGATGATTCCACGTTTAATGTTGTTGCTGACTATATAAGGGTGAGTGCTCTTTATATAATACTCTCTTCTGTTATTCAAGATATTATAAGCAATACACCTCGTGTTGGGTAATATTCATTTTGCAACTTCAACTTTGTTACTGAAAGTTTCGCGCGAACAGTCTGGACCTTATGTTTTTACCCTAGGTGAACTTTCATACCTACGCTACAAAAAACTTTCAGATGCTGTTCGGCGTTCATATGTTATACCCTTTTACAACGTTGGGGGAAAAAATCGCGCATATAGAAATAAATTATTAACGTCATCGGAGAAGTGTACGAGCATTCTCGAATTTCCCATATACCTACTTGTACATATAGTATAAGTATACTTAATAATACACCTACCTATACCGTATTATAGAGTAACTATAACGCGGCACAGTAATACGGTAGTGAAACTGAAGTAGCAGCGCCCAATTCTACACCAACACTTAATTACATTTTGTCAGTTTGTTCTGACACCGGATAGTTAAAATGGCGGCCACGATCTCACCCTTTACGCGTTTCAAACCCTTTCTAATATAGTTGATAGTTAATTGCGTGTTACAAACTGCTGTTAACATAACAGTAATAGCCTTTTGTGCGGAGGAAATAGCGGATCCCCTGAACTTTCCGCCACTTCATCTTGCACTCTATGCTACAGCTCGCGCCAGCCAACCTTATAGCCTATACTATACATACACTATACGCGAACTCGAAATCATTTACAAGCTCGACCCCGCACCCCCATCTTGCCTAAACTCATGTCCGCGTATCCCTGCAACTTTTTAGATTATAAATTGCCAAACGTTATAATATTTTTTCTACCTTTCAGCTGCGTTTTATATCGTTTCCGAATGAAATTAGCGTGTAAGTTTGTTTGTTCATTTTATTTTTTACTTAATGGCGTATGCAGATGGCGATTTTGTCTTCATTGTGAGGGTTTCGCGGACTCGAAGTTGGGAAGTTGGTATAGTTGGTGTATCGATGTTGGGTTGATTGGGGGGTTTGAAAAATGTTTCGCATGTGTGTGTTGATACATGTACGAGTATAAGAAAGGTTGCGAGGTTACGTGTGCTTGGTATCGGTCCAAGTAGCCTTTGAAGTACGTGATTAAAAATGTACTATGGTGGATACCGTAACGTTAAAGTTTCAGCTTGAACTTTCGCAAATAACCACTAGATATCAGCTCTGATTACTTTAAAATTTGAATATGAGGTAATCGAATGGCATTGAATAGTTGTTGGGAAATTTTTGTACGGAGAAAGTTGATTCTTGCAGCTTGATTTTTTTTTCAAAGTTTTGAGATTTTGACTTTTTTTTTGTGTTGGTAAGAGAGGGGAGGCTTGAACGTTTATGCGATGGTGTGCGAAATTTATTTCCGTCAATTGGGGGAAATGTTAGGTAGAAAATATCACATTTGTTTCGGCCTTACGGCTGTGAATCAAACCAAAAATTTATACCTATACTAATTTAACGCTTTGAGTAGGTTGCTAATCTGGTAGTCAAGGTGGCATTTTCGAGTTTAAAATAATTATTCTCGTTTTTTGAAAATCTCCAAAATTGTGCAACTTTTTTCATCAATTTTAGAAAAAGGCAAGAATTCAGATTGAAAATTTTCAGGTTTCTCTCTTGTGTAGGTACGGACGTACAGACTACAGAGTCATAGACAGCAGAATACAAAACGGATAATTTGCGTAAGTCCCGCTTTTCTGAAAGCTCCCATGAATAAAGGTGAAGATCCTGAGATATATAATATTTAATTAGAGCATTTTCGTTGAATTTCACACAGTTTCAAACTTTTTTCAACTTGAAAATAAAGAGTTAAAAAATGTGTAAAATGAATGAAAATTGAAAAAATGTACCTAAGTTCCTATAAATTTGGAAATACTTTCTTTCAATTCTCCTTCAAAAAATATTTTGAAAAAGTTCTAAAAGTGTATCATTATTGAAGAAAAACCTAGCCTAATAAGTAAGTACGTGGTTAAAGTTCGAAGAATTCTCATACATTGCAACAATCTGTGTAAGTTCATCAAACAGGGAACAAAATGACGAACAGGCATACTTACACTCTGCTCAGACAGCCTCGAAATTGGGTCAATGTCAACACAGACGACCTTAAGAAGTTAGAACAGTAGGTCAGTGACCTGAAGAGGTCAATCAGACAGGTAAATGACCTTAAGAAGTCAGACAAGGAAACAGACGAACCGGAGAAGCCGTACTGTCGGGTCAATGACCTTGATAGACCGGTCAAATAGACAGACAGGCAATTTTGGGACTTTAGACGGGTAGGTCAGTGACCTTTAGAATTCAGAGACACAGGTCAATGACCTTGAGAGGCCAGACAGATGACCTAGGACATCCAGATGGACCCTCACGACAACTTTGAATGGCCGATCAGGTTGGTCAATGACCTTAAGATAGGAGACCGGCAGACTGACGACCTTGAAAAGTCATTATGGTGGTTCAATGACCTTGAGACGCTAGACACGTAGGTCATTGATCTTGAGAGTCTCTGAAGCCAATGATCTTGAGATCCAAGACACGCAGACAGATGATTTTGGGAAGCTATATTGACGGATCAATCACCTTGAAGGATCAGACAGACAGCCAGATTACTTTTTAAGAGGCTTGATAGGTAGATCAGTGACCTTGAGAGTTCAGACACACACGGGTCAATGACCTTGAAAGTCCAGACATGTAGACAAACGATCTTGGGAATCTAGACAAAGAGGTCAATGACCTTAGAGTCCAGCCAGACAACCGTCAATGACTTAAAGAGGCCAAACAGGAATACAGATGACCTTGAGAGGCCAGCCAGACAGGTCAATGACCGTTAGAAGCCAGACAGAAAAATATAATCTTTTTTTTTTGGTAAATGAGTTCCACCAATTTTTTGGTAAATTTAGTAACATTTTTTCAGGGTTCTTTAAACATTTTTTTTTTGCTTTTAGTTTTTAGTTTTTAGTTTTCAGTTTCTATTTTCAGGGGTTTCAGTTTTGTTTTCGTTTTTACTTTTCATTTTGATTTTTTTTCAAATGTGCAATTAAGTACATAATATCATCAATTTTTGGAAACTTTTTTGATGTTTTGGACAGTTTTTGAAATATTTAACATTAGGTATTACTTGACTCTTTTTTTTTTTTTCAAGACATATTTTTGTAAATGTTTTACCTATGAATATTTACCTCATTTGCAATGACTTTTTTTTCGTATAAATACAGCCAAAGTTCAGCGAGTTTTAGGAAAATTTGCCATTATTTTACCTACATTTCATTATATTTTGTTTTGTTTTGTTTTAAAACCAAGTATTTTTATTTGTGCATCGATATTAGTGATTTAAAACTTTTTCAAGCAATTATTATTCTGATCATACTCAAACTTTGCAAAAATATTGCATCGCACCTCTCGAAAATGGTCTAATTCCCAAATTCCATGTCAACTCGTTTTTCAAAAAGATATCAACATCAGATTAAATTTGTTGCTGCCAGAAAAATAATGTAAATCCAGCTTCAAAAAACTGTCAAATTTTCATCTGTGGTTAATCAACATCTTTTAAATTTAAATGCACAACAGCCCAATTCTAAACCAGATTCATCCATTAACAATACTAGAAAAACATCCTTAAAAATTCAGCAATTTACCAAATCGATCTAGAAAGCTGACATTTGGCTTGTGCTCCATTTTTGACCTTCCAAATTGACTAAATATGATTTCAAACCATTTTGTGCAGTTCTTGAGCTTCCAGCAGATTTTTGAAAATTGAAAATCCCGCAAAATATTACAAAATAAAGTTGAAAGGTCAAATTTTACTCCATATATAAATTTTAACATGCTGATTGAACAGTATGGGCAAAGTAAAATTAAATGGAACTCCTCTCCAGACATAGACAAACTCAATGCAATTGGTAATTCTATAAAAAAGAAGGCATGCAGAAGGACATTTGCAAACAAGCAAATAACAAACTGCACCCAAAGTCTAATTTTTTTTCCTCAAAATATTCGATCCCTTTTGTTTATATACTTGCATCAAGCAGGATTAATCAGCGAAATTATAAATTTGAACGTGTATATGTTTACAGCTTTGCGGTTACGACATGGAAAATATGTACACTGGCAGCACAGTCAGTACATGCCAACGCCATGTCTACGTCGTATTACACAGGCACAAAAGCAAACGCTGTGCTCGAATATTAATTTGGTCGTGCAGTCCTTTTAACGCGTACAAATTGATGTAATTGCGTTTGCATTAATTTTCAATGCAAACGCGCGAGCCGGAGCACGGCGAATGGAGAAAGGAAGGCAAAACGTAGCGAATTTACAAGCGGCGAAACCGGAGCCGTAGCCGGCGCTGCCTCAGCCTGCGTATACTCGTACAACACACACGAAAACCAAAGACTACTGGAAACCTCGCCATCACCGCCATTCTCCATCTCCATCAGCGCACTGCTCTACGTTTTGTCAGCTCCGGGAGGTCCCAATCTCAATTTGTAGCCTCTTTTCCCATCAACCTCTTCGTTCTCTCTGTCTCTCTATACATTTATGTATGTTTGCAATTGTTAATTGCGCTTCGCACATCTATGGTGCGGTCATTAATATGGTGCCCGTGTATATCCAACCACCGCCCGAAGTGCAATTCATCGACTTCCTGCCGATTTTCCGCTCTTTTGTACCCTTTTCATTTATACACACGTACACATTAACTCTTACACGATGCGCTATTTATATATACGAGTCCAATTCGAATACTGTTTCCATAATACTAATACTACCGTACACACGTAGGTACCACGAGTCTTACCCATACTTGGGAAAACGCGCGGTGGCCGCATTGCTGATGCAATGTGTTATAGCGCACAGCGAAATTCGTTTGTTCTCTAATTACCTCGTATTGACCTTCGTTCGCTCGCTGTTGATTCGCCAACGCGTAAATTGAAATACTTTCATAATTCAATTTGGATCTCGCATTGGTGATGAGTATCGTGCAAGTACTGCAACAATTCGTCGAGCTCTTCCGATATGTCATCACAGCGATGTGGAAATTGATGAAGACGTCGGAAAAAAGCTCAATAACAAAATAGCCAAGCCTTTCTCCAGAATTGCAAGAGCCAAAAATTTCAGAAGTTTTGAAGTTTCTTGAATTTTGAACGAGGGTCCAATATTACATTTGCTCCTAACTGAACACATTTGGCTAAAAATGATGAGAAAATAATCACAAAATGTGACAAATTTTCGACATTCTCAACAAATCAGTAAAACAAAAAAAAAATCGCCAATAAGAAGTGGAAAAAAATATACAGGGTCATTTCACGTCAATTCGACCAAGAAGTGGAAGGGGGAGGGGTTGACAATTTTTTTTCAATCAATCAATTTCATTTATTTGGCTCAGTTTTCACAACTTTATCACATAAAGATAACAGGTATAATTATTAAAGATGAAAATTAAAGGGGCAGGATTTTAAACCTGAATATCTTGGAAAAGTCTGGGTCGAAAACGACGGTTTATGGTTGGATTTATTATATAATTTAGGTTGAAATTTTTCCTGTGGAAAGACCTTTTGAAGGGATGTCCAAAGGCGCAAATCGCAGCCCTCTAGCTCTTTTTTAAAGACTGCTAGGGGGTGTCAAAGTTTTCAGTGAACGTGAAATATCATCCATTTCAGCAGCGGATTACTCGGTAATCGCGATGCCTATCAAAATGGAGCTTTTTCCAATAGTTAGGGGTTTTGAAAGACTTTTTGGTGATATCATAAAAATCAGTGTTTCCACTTTTTTTCGTACGAAAAATGAGCTATGAGCTCGAAAAGTTTCAAAACGTAGTTTTCATATCGTTCCGACTCTCAAAAATTCTGAAAAAAAAAATATTATGGACAACTTTTCATGCTGAACAACATATTAAAAAAATTCGGATGGCATTATGTCGTAAAGTCAATTTTAAAAAAAATAAAAATTTTTAAAAAATGCGATTTTTTGATTTAAGACACGAAAAAAAGTTTTGACGGGTG
Source organism: Planococcus citri (assembly GCF_950023065.1). Taxonomy (NCBI): domain Eukaryota; kingdom Metazoa; phylum Arthropoda; class Insecta; order Hemiptera; family Pseudococcidae; genus Planococcus; species Planococcus citri. Next base: position 19,593,171 of record NC_088679.1, on the reverse strand, counting down.
AAGTCGACCCATTTGACCCTTATTTTTACGTACTTATCTGTTGAAAAACTTGAAAAACACCTTTCACTCGATGAAATAAACTCATCACAAAAAAAAATCAAAATTCGAAAAAATTCAAAAAATAAACGAGTTTTAGTTTTTTTACTATGAGAGTGTTTTTTCATCAACTTTTTCATGAAATTACGCCAGAAAGAGGTCAAAATGAGACAACTGAATAAATTTAATTTTTTTTTGATATTTGGAATTGAAAATTGAATTTTTTTGAATTTTGATTTTTTGGATAAGTGTATTTCATCGAGTTAAAAGTGTTTTTCAACTTTTATAACAATGGGTCGACTTCACCAGTCAAAACTTTTTTTCATGTTTTAAATCAAAACATTGTTTTTTTTTTTTGAAAACTTCATTAACCCTTGAAGGCCCAGGCAAATCCTGAGATGTTATGTAAAAATGCTTTCAATTTCCTGAATAAGATCATCACAAGTATCACTTTTACTCATAGTTCACTCCCCCCCGCCCCTTGAAGCCACTTCGGAAATCATAGACTTATTTATTTTATTATCCTCCAAAATCGAGGAAGGAAAAAATCCAATTGGGTCAATCTTTGGACTGAATGATATAGTTTCATTAGATTTAATGAATGAGTGAAAGCATAATTCCAAAGAACACCTCACCCCTTTTCAGGGGGGGGGGGCAAACATTGATAAAAGTTGGGATAAAACACAGGGGCCCATGCTCCATTTTTGGATGAACATATTGATGGATGAGCTTTCACAAAATTAAATCAAGAAAGGTGTGTGCAGGGTGGACCAGAGCGTTTTTTTTTTACAAATTGATAAACTTATTTTGGAAAAAAACTGAAAAACCGAGCATGAATACGCAGAGTACATAATACGAAAATATTCTCGAATCAGGGCTGTAAGGTAATTTATGTTGGTAAATTACGGCGGTATTTTACCAAAAGTTTATTACCGGAATTTTACCAAAATTTACCAAAAAGCCAAGTTAACACTTTTTTTCCATCTTTCCTTCATAAATTTCCAAATTTCCATGGAAATTTATGATTTAAAAGTTACCAAAAATTTTCCCCATAAATTTTCAAAAAAAGGCCATGGAAAATTTTCTATAATCTTTAATAACACCTAAAACAGATGAAAATTTACTTCAGAGGCAGGTCAGAAGTTCAGAACTTCGAAGTCAAACTACAAAAAATAACTCTTCATATCCAAATTAGTAAAGTACCATAAATACCGTATTTTACCGTATTTTACCAGCGAATAAATTATGGTAATTTAACAGCCCTGTCTCAAATAGGTTTGAAATGACAGAAACAAAAATTGAAAGGAGCACAAATGCTCTTGACAGGACATAAGTTCAGAAAATCTACAATCCACCCATCAAATCTGTTTATCACACTGTGGATATTCTTTCTCGATATTTGTCAACAAATAGTTACATCCCGCAAAGGTTAGCAGTAGGCTTGTTTTTCTGCAGAAATATCGAAGTAGGTTTATCTACCACTGTGAAAAGCTTTACACACTTACACAGTGAAATTGCAGCACTCTCTGGCATTTCATAATGTTCAAGCATTCATGAAGAGGTCACTATCCCTCCTCGATCATAGATAGCATAGTTCTACACCATGAAAATTGCATGAGCACAAGTCGTCGTTTCCAATCATGAGATTGTGTCTAGCTTATGACTACTAGATTCAGGGGATTTGAGTTTCAGTAAAAAGCTTTCAACTGCTGTTCAACCATGCAACCCTGAACTTCTGAAAGTTTTGAGAAATTTCTGCTGAAGTTGATATTCTTTCTCGATATATTTTGTCAACAAATAGTTGCATCCTGCAAAGATTAGCAGTAGACTTGTTTTCCCGCAGAAATATCAAAGTAGGTTTATCTACTGCTGCGAAAAGCTTTACACAGTCAAATTGCAGCACTCTCTGGCATTTCATAATGTTCAAGCATTCATGAAGAGGTCACTATCCCTCCTCGATCATAGATAGTGTAGTTCTCGTCGTCGTCGTGGTTCCTTGTCCTTTACAGGACATTGGAAATCACATTTTTGTGGTACCCTAACAGGGCGAGGCGAATGCCTATTGCCACTGCGATTATTCTGGGGAATCGACGTTGTTTCGAGCTTCCACTAGTAGTTTCCCGTTGCTTTCTAGTGACATCTACACAAGCACCTTGGAGCTAGCCGGGTAGTTTAGAGACCCTGAGCTCCTCAGTGTTGACCTCTATAGACGCTCGAACCAGTTTCAGCTTTTTGATTCTGCTAACAGATGGCGTGCATTATCTGTTAGCTCGGCTAAACTGGTAGTCCCCCGGTACTTGGCGTGTAATGTTGATAATTGCACGAAAGATTTTTAACTACACGCACAAGCTTGCCTCTGTAGCTGGGTTTGAACCGGATACATCATGAAAATTGCATGAGCAGAAGTCATCGTTTCCAATCATTATGATTGATTTTTTCATGAATGCTTGAATCTTATGAAATGCTACAGTGAAAGAAATAAACAGTAATTGTTACATTAAAACGAAGCACTCAGTGCATTAAAACGCGGTAATTTTGGCATAGGAATGAAACGCATTAATCAGTACATATTTAGAGAAGTAACTATTACACAGAAGTGCGGTAACCATTACATCGCTTTTATTCAACAATATTTTAAAAAGTGGGGTTAGGGGTATATCAATTTCAAGTTTCTCCGCACATCTAAATAATCCTCACTGCAACGAATTTTTCAAGACCTTATTTACCTATGAAAATTTTCCGACCTAACTGGGATTTGAACCTGCGACCTCTCGTTCCTAACTACCTGCACTTCATGACATGGCCGCGAGTAGAATATTTCATTCAGGCCCTAGAAGTATTTATATGTTTTTCACTGTTTGGGAATAAAGGATTTCATTGCAGTATGGCGATGTACTCAGTACATCGTTTATACTGTATTCAGTTAATCATTACAAAGTTCTCAGTCATGTTTAAGGAATGTAATCATTGCTTACTATACATGATGTAATTATTACCCACCAAATGATGTTTTGAATACCATGTCTGCAGGACTGAGTCCCCAAAGAAATGTAATGAGAACATAGAAATGAATTTTAAAAAGTGATGCAATAAATCCATCCTGGCGATGTAAGTACTCATTCCATTATTTGATGCATTCTCTGATTTAAACTATGTAATCATTACATCAAAATGAGGTAATTTGAAAATTACTGTACTGTGCAGTAACCATTGCATCAATTTTGGGACTGAATAACGCGTTTTGAAAATCATTTCTTTCAGTGTAGAGGCGATTGTCGAGTAATCCACTGCTGAAATTAATGATACTTATTTCAAGTTCACTGAAAACTTTGACACCCCTAGCAGCCTTTAAGAAAGGGCTAGAGGTCTGCGATTTGCGCCATTGTTCATCCCTTCAAAAGGTCTTTCCACAGGAAAAATTTCAAAAAAATCGCCGACCCCCCCCCCCACCACTTCTTGGTCGAATTGACATGGAATGACCCTACAGTATCATATTCGTTTGTTCACCATCTCCGAAAACTACTCCATTTCATGTAAGTTATCACTTATCAGTCACGTTACGCGAACAATTTTTTTTTGGAATATGACCCGTGGGGAGGGGTGTGTGTTGAAAAAGAAAATATTGAAAACTTAGTAGATCAATAAAAAGGTTACAATTTGCACATTTTATGTGACTGAAAATTTTTCATCAAAGACCCTGTCTGATTTACAACCCCATTTAACAAACATAAAACGATAAAATCATATACCACGGTTTGAATCAATTTCACTCGAATATCTACAGGTATCGTCGAATTTACTTCAAAAATATCTTTCAATTACCACAATCCACAAGATAGAGATCACATAACCTTTCTTTTTGATCAAATTACAACCTCTCGATCTCAATCCGTCATCGATGAAATCGATTTTACCAAAGCTAAAGGTAAAAAAAGCAAGTGTGAAGTACCTACCCCATATCGTCGAAAAGTCGAACATAAATATTATACAAATAATATCGGCTCGCATAACTTCAGTGGCATGAAAAAAAGGCACAAAAACTAACAGATTTATCGTACATATTTCGGTATAAATGTGGACGTCGTCGGTTTACGAGCCAGGAGCCATATCGCGAGCTAGCTGTCAACATACGGATACTTCAGCTAAATCGGTGTGCAGATGAAATGATAAATGTATCCGAGTCTGAAATTCTTGTTACAAAGGTCGACATTGATATGCCCGGTACGAAATGAAGTGTGAACCACCGGCCAAGTCAACATGAGCACGCTGCACAGTGCATTGCAAACCCCAATTGCCTCTCCATGCAGTCTCCTTCTCTACGTGTTTGCTTTTTTTGCATAAATATAAAAACACGACGAATTACCGAATAAACAAAAATTCTAACATCGCGGTATGATTTTTTTTTGTCAATGCAAGCTGCTCTCTTCCGCACACTTGGAAAAAAAGAACAATAGCGCTGTTAACACGGATGACGGACGAGGTAGGTACAGTAGCGAATTATGTAATGTGACAGCCGATGAAAACCGAATATGATAGATGACCAGGACACGGACTAACTGTCACGTGACACTTGAAAAGAGAGATTTCTTGGATATCGTTTCATTTGTACGGGGTTTTTTTCCTCTTCGACGTGATTTTATACTGATGGTACATATACTAAAACAGCGTCTGTGCATATTGGTGATTGACGTGGCTCGAGGGTCGTCCACAAACGGTATATCGAATTCATAAAAACCACTAATCTGTACATAATTGGGTTTGTTTGAGGAAAGGTTTCAATTTGATGGCGGAACTCGTGTGTTTCGTGTATCGGTGTACAAAGATTTCGGCCTTTCTCTCTCACTCTCGAACTGACTGTAAATTTCTATACCACCGTGTCCGTACCGTGCCGAATTTGCCTTTAAAACATCTCCACTCTTCGACGTATTCGTGCTTATTCGCGCGAAATTTTTCTTTATATAACGTACCAAGACCGCCCAGAAGCTGTTTAAAATCTATTACGAGACAAAATGTTTGAGAAATTCCTCATGCCTGCCGTATTAATGCAGATGACCAAATGGAATTTTGATGAGAATTCACGCACAGCCCAAATATGCAGACCGAGCAACGTATATGATACGAAATATTCCTCCTCGATTCGCGTATATGTTTAAGCTGTGTAGGTGGTACGAGCATTGTTTCGTCGATATTCGCGAGTTTTGAGTTTTCCAAATCTATAGATACTTTAACTAGCTGCAACTGAAGGCATTGTAAAAAATTTTCACAAAAAATCATGGGTTGAAAAAATTTTTATCGAAACTTGAAACGGTCTGCAGTAAGCTGATGAAAATTTTATTTTTAAGAATATATTTTCTAGATGCAATCCACACCTCAGCATTTTTCGTTCGGTAAATTTCTTCACTTTTTGACAACATTTTTCAACCCAGAGACGACTTCTTTCGATCGAAAGTCACCTACTGGCTACTATTACCATAATATTTAAAATCAACGAGTCAAATTATTCCAATTTTCATCCTTCTGGCGATGATTCGACAAAATATTGAACGTCTTCGTTCTGAAATCTGAAAATCGTGTCGGAAAATCGAATTTCAAAGTGTTGAACAAAATAATCGTAAAAAGTGCATTTCGGCGCTCGGATTTGAGATTTGTGGGTCACTTTGCTGCGTGAAAAATTGAGTTTTCAATTTTTTTTGCTTTCACTACAGATAAGTATCCCAACAAGCTCAAAAAATTGAACTAAACGAAGAAGGAAGAAAAGAGGATTTCAAAATATGAAAATCCGACTGGCTTATGAACTGTGATGTTACCTACCTGGAGATTTCCAGGCGCCCCGAGGCACCAAGGGGCCCCCGGAGTCATGTTTAAACCGAACAAATATGCATCACTTTCTCTAAACAAAAATTTTTGCAAGCTTTTGCCCTCGTTTTGGTTGGGCCAGTTTGCTTTTCTTCTCTTTCAAAATGGAAATTTTTAATTGTGTTGTCAAAAAAATAAACTCAGCGCAAAAAGCATTGTTTTTCACCTTCTAGAACACAAATTTAAAAAATGTTTTGCCCTGGCTTCGCTGGGGTCTCCGTGTGTTTTTTTTTCTTTAAATTGGGATGAAACTTTTATAATAATCTATCAGGTAGATATTCAAATAAGAAACTTTTGAACCAAAAAAACATACTTTTCACCTGGAAAAACATTTGTTTCTACTTCTGCGAACCAACTTTTGCTCTCACTCCGTTCGGACCTGTTTGCTTTTCATTTTCAAAATTGAGATTTTTAAAAGCCCAACAAAACTTTGAACTACCTACAAAATTTCGAGTTGAAAAAATGAAGAAAATTTTAATAAAATTGTTGTTTTATTACGTCTTGGAGTACGAATTTTTAAAAGCTTTTACCCTCGCTTGGCTCGAGTCAATTTCTATCTCTTTTCTAAACCAAAAAAAAAAAAAAAAAAAAAAAAATCCATTTTTGAAACTTCATTCAAAAGTAAAAATTACGATTTTTTTATAAGCTTTAATACGAATTATATCAATTGGCAAAATTATTGTCATTTCATCTTTTATTTCACTTTAAAAAATCGTCATTATATTCGACAAAATTGGTATTTTTTTCTCATGACAAACTTTTAGTCCCCCATCCCTCTTGTGTTGTCTTTGTCAGGTTGACTGATTTTTGAGAAATTGAATAAAAAGATGAAATCAAAAATCAATTGTACAACTTGCATTCAAGTATCCGAGCCTGAGAAAAAGACGAGAAAGATTTTTAAGTGAATGGGGGGGGGGGGTTAAATTTTGAAGGTCCCACCAACCCAGTCCACAAGTAGTGATTTTAAAAATGGGTCATGAAATTAGTGAACAAGTAGTGAATGTACTCAAAAAGGTTATGAAAAAATTTAATAGTGTGTTCATTTGTATTATTTTTTCTTCATAATTTTGATTGAAAATGAAAAATACTTTGTATAGGGTACAATTTTTCTCCCAATTTCATTTTTTTTTTTTTTTTGATAATTTTCCTGTGAAAAAATTGACTTTGTTACTTAGGATGTCCAATGTCCAGTCTCCTGGAATGCTTGAAAAAGTCAGAACATTTTGTAATTTTCACGAAAAATCTTTGAAATTTTGAAAAAACGATCAATTGCAAATTTCGGATATGGACATGTGATGAAAAAATACATCATTTTTTACTTCTAGATTTACAAATTTTCAAAGACTTTTGCCCTCGCTTAATCGCTCGGGCTTGTTTTCTTTTATTTTTCGAAATCAAAATGGAAATTGGTTTTAAAGCCAAAATAATAAACTTCTCACAAAAAAAACATCGTTTTTATGCCTCTAAAAATACAAATTTTCAAGAACTCTCGCCCTCGCTTGGTCATGTTCTGTTTTCTTTTTCAAAATCAACTTCCTTCAAAAAAACATTATTCAAATTCCAAATAAAATCAAAAAATAAACTCGTTTTTAGGCATCTTGAAATAAAGATTTTCAAAATCTCTCGACTCAGCTTGAAAAGAAACTAATGAAAAAAAATATCCCACCTCCCCTTCCCCGAAAACTTCTTCAAATTAAAGTATGGGGTAAGTAGGTACATATAAAAAATTGAAAAAAATGATCAGCGAAGCCTGGAAAAGTCGGGGTTAATGACTTTCGTTTCCGAAAATAATGGACACATGTTAATTTTTTGTGTGTGGAGGAGGGCGGGTTAAGTGGAGAGCTTTTTGAAAATTTTGTTGGAAAAAGATAGTGAAAAGGTAGTGATTTTTTCAACAAAAAAAAATAGATTACTGTGGAGCTGATGTGAGCGCTGAATTTGATTTTGATCCTATTGGCAGCATTTTTTCGATAACTGGAGAAGCATCAAATCCACTGGAGACTCCAGAACAGCTCGAAATCACGAACAGTCGATTCGAGTGATGGGAAATAAGCTATAAACTTTTCAGTTATTTGTTCGTGTGTTTTGAATCAGATAATTTTCAATTTTTTCCGTGAATAAGCTTGGAGAAAATTTTAGATTTGAACCAACACGAATGGATTTTGAAAATATTTGCCAAAATCTATCGAAATTGGGTCGCAAATACGATAACTCCAAGATGGCATTTTATTCGAAAACTAAAGAATCAGAAAATCTGCTGCAGGCTTCAGAACGCCTCGAAACCTTCTCTAAAATCGACACCGAGTATTATGTTTTCATATGATCAATAAACTAAAGTAAAAGCTTAAAAAATTTGTCTGAAATATGAGAAATGGATTTTAGCTGCTGAAATTTGAGCTGGCAGCGAATTAAGTAGGTATTATGGGATCCTCTTTCGATCCCGCTCTGTATTTTTGTGCCATTTAAATACTTGGATCTGTGCTTGGAGATGAGGCTAATAAGGTGCTCCTAAATTTTTGAACACTATAGATACTTACCTACTGACAAGGGAACTACCTGAACCGGCAGAAACGAAAATGAACGAATCAAAGCTAGATCGAAAGGGGACCACCTCAGGACCCCAAACCCAAAATTTCAAATGCTAAAGTTGATTTCTCGATTTTTGGCGAATTTTTCAATTTTCAAAAATTCGCCAAAAATCGAGAAATCAACTTTAGCATTTGAAATTTTGGGTTTGGGGTCCTGAGGTGGTCCCCTTTCGATCTAGCTTTGATTCGTTCATTTTTGTTTCTGCCAGTTCATGTAGTTCCCTTGTGAGTGGAAATTTCATGCACAAAGTATAATTTTTCTTCATCATTTTTTTCAAATAACCCTCCGTTTTTCTGTGATACGGTTTCTTTTTTTGCTGCTGTCAGCAGTCAGCACTTGAGAAAAACTTTAAATGTATTCATTTTAATCATTTCAAGCTGCTTTATTCCGCAGCATAATATGAAATCTCATCAATCCAGATTTCGCTGTCTCTTTATATAGTACGACCCTTAACACTTTCATTCACTTGCATAACAATGCGCTTGTGCATTTAACGCCGCAGCACAAAACACGATGAAGAAATTTAACGTCAGTTACACACGACGAATCTTATCTCAAACTATTAATCTAAGCAGATAAAATATCAACAGGGAAAAAAGTAAACGATCTGGTGCGAAAGGGGGAATGTCATCCTGCTACCATTTTTTTTGCCCTTCTATGATGCCTCTATTAGAATAAAAAATTCAATCTACGACGACGGATTGTCCTGATATTAGCATTTTTCGCAAAACCGTTTTTCTTTTCTACTCTTTTTTTTTCAGATCTCGATAAAAAAAAAATGATAGTGTTCTGATTGGCGATATGCATCGGGATTCGAAGCCGGAAAAAAGGGGGAGAGATGAACGTGGAAAAACATATTCGGTGTAATAAAATAACGTCGTACGAGAGAGAGTATGTGTAACGTATTCGTATAGCTTGTTGAGAGTAGGTACCTACTTATTTATGTAGATATGAGATGTGTCTCTAGAATCACATTTGAACAAGTTATAACGCTTGATAGTCGAGTTGTTGATGATATTTTTGGGGTGAATTACAATGTCAGTCGGTAATTTTAGGCGTATAAATATTTTGATATCTCTGTTTCCATGTTTTGTATACTGTTGCTTCTGCATTTTGCAAGGATAAATGAAATCATTGTAGGTGTTCGGTTTCTCTAGTGCTATACGCATAATGACATCGAGCACCCACTTATTATAATATGAGAAAGAGAATGAAGTACGCAGAATACTCGCTCGTGAAAAAAATTAACCAGATTCTCCATCTATAAGTGTACGCAAAGTACGAGCACGTGCCCAAATAGTACATAGGTACATACCTTATGTTACTCGGCACAGTCTACAATAAGTTGCCTATATACTATTTTCAGAACACTTCAATATGGTTGGTACTCGTTCAACACTTGTTCGAGCATCAGCTATGAACAATATCCCGCGTCAACGTATAATTATTAGGTTGAGGAAAGGTTGAACTATGAACTTTTATAAAACGTTTAAAGCCCATTACGATTGTTTATATTTGACAGACGAATTACTATACACACATATCTAAGACCGAGTATTGCTGGGTAATTACCTCCGAGTCGTTTAAACATATTAGCGTTCGTTTGGAAATTGTGCTCCGCTTTGACAGACATTTCCTAAATGAGTTTTGCCGACTGTCTTCGAGAAAATACCACGTAGGTGCAGGTAGTTCGAAAAGGGAAATGAGGTAATAAAATAGCGACTATTTTGTCCGATAATTAATGAATAAAGTGGTATTGTTTTTTTTTTTACTTTACCTATCTTTTCTACCTGTACGGTTATTTTTGGTATTTGTGGATCGGTTTCTCTTTGGTTTCGAGTGATGTTTTCGTTTCATAATGACATGGCACGTTTAGGTGTTTAGGGTTCGAGTGAAGAGAAGGAGGGAATTGTGATTGTTTCGCTCTTTCTGTTGATGAGAGTTTATTTTCGAAATTAGAAGTAGAATGCATTTTGTATTATTATTTGTGAGCAGCGAGCGTGTAGTTGTAGTTGGTTTAGGTGTTTTGTAAAATTAGGTACTTAAGTACAGATTTCAAGAATTATTGGTTTCCACCTACTTTTTGAGCTGGTCGATCTAGAACGCCACTATTCCATGAGAATTCCAGACAGATAAATAGAGGTACCTAAATCGTTCATTTTTGATTTCTGTTAAAATCTCATAAAAACAAGAGTAGGAATCTAAAACCATTAAAAATAATGAAAATGGCTGGTCTTATTTCCAGCTTTTTTTGGGGGGGGGGGGGGTGAAAACTTGAAATTAAATTCAAGTTCACTTTACTGATTTGGGTGCAAGTTTTATTTCCCTACCCTTCTATTGGGTAAATTAGTTCCATCTTTAAAATATATGGGTCATCTACCCTTCTACCTCATCACCCCCCCCCCCCACCTGAGCTCACTTTACCACTTGACATAATGATATACTTACTTCTTATTTATAAATTAGCCATTAGGTTAATTGCATAACTATCCAAGCATCCTTTTAGTGTTTTCATTTCGAAGGATTGTCTCATATATACGAATATAGCCGGTTAAAATATAAGGCATCGCAGCAAGAAGAAGGAGAATTGGCAGTTGAACAATGCACCTAGCGATTGTTGTGGCCTACCCAGCCGGAAATAAAGGTATTCATTGTATTCGCGCTATTCCATATGTACAATAGACACTACCTCAGGACATGCTTATTTCAGTTATGTCTCTATTCAAAAAATTCAACTTGAGCTGTACAGCGAAAAGAATTATTATTATTGTGAGCACACTCAACGCGCTTGTTTGGCTTTCTAACTCCTACATTGTTACATACCTTTTCACCTCTTATATTACTACTACTTTTTTTACGCGTATATTTTCTGCTATTTTTTTTTTTCGCCTCTCGTCTCGGATAATAACCTTTTTTGTGAAGCAATTTACACTTGCATGAACACGTTAAAGATGTTGTTCGTGTGTCGGTATTATTCTAATATTTATATAGAAATATTTTTATATGCACTTTTAAAAATTACTTTTTTTTCTTTCGTCGTTCGAAGCGTGCTGCGATAGATATAAATTATTAAAGTAGATGTTTACGTTGTGTTGTTGGGCTTTTTGACGAGTTCGCATGGCGAATAAAATTGACGTGGAAATAAGCGATGGATTTTTTTTTAACGTGAATACAAAATGTACTTCGAATTTTAGCGTTGTTTTTAAAAAAAAAAAAGTGTAAGTTTATACTTACCTAATTAATAAAGGAGATTGCCAAAAAAAGTGGTTAAATTTTGACCAAATTCCAACAGAGATTTTCACTTCGAGTTGAAAGTAACTCAGAATAAAAAATTACCCTGGAGAGGAGGAAAAGACCCTCAAAGAGAAGGTATTTCTGAAAATGGAACGCAGTGGTGGCAATTTTTTGGGAATCATTGGCATGTTTCAAAAAAAAATTGTCTAGTTTTTAGATACCCATGTTTTTCTATTTTTTCAAAATTAGCAATACAAAAGCAGCCAAAAACTGACAATTTTTTTTAGATTTTTTCAGATTGGCAGTAATGGTGAAAAAATTGGCACTATTGCGTTCAAAAATATTTTCCCAGTTTCAGGAATGATATCTTTCAATATTTTAGCCAAATTAATGCGAAATATTCGCGAAGAAGAAATTTTCAAAACACGAATTCATCTTAAAATTAGCGATTTGATGGCCTTGGATTTTGATGGAAATGCCATAGATGCAGTGGCGTAGCCAGGATTTTCTCAAGGAGGGGGCAAACCCAGTTTTTTAGGCATGAAAAATCGAAATGAGGGGTAATTTTCTGGAAACCTATCGTGATGTGTGATGATTTTATGAAAATGAAGGCAAAATTACTGCTCGAGCGAAGCGAGAGCGAAAATTTTTAGAAAAAATGGGTCCGAATAACAAAAAAACGCCCATTTTTGCATGTTTTCTTTCAAATTTTCGCTCGCAAGGGGAGGGCCATGGCCCCCTTCGCCCCCCCTTGGCTACGCCACTGCATAGATGGGTTTAGAATTTCAAATACTTTCATTTGTAACAGGAATATTTTTCTCATAACAGATTGGGCAACGACATGAGCGAAAAACCACGATTTTTTCAAAAATGCTCACTCTTTGAGGGGTTATTTCTCAGCTCCAAGGATAGGAAGGACACATCTGGAGTTGAAATGTTTCTGAGTAACTTTCAACTCAAAATGAAGGTCTCCGCTGAATTTGATCAAAATCCAACAACTTTTTATTCTGATCCACTCCACTAATTTAATCATTACATTACCTTCTTGATCTTATTTTTCACTTTGCCCTGTTGAATTACATATTAGGTATACTTATTTCAATTTTTTTCACTCAGGGATGTAAACAATACTCAAGTTGGTGTTTATTTTCCATGAAATCATACAAAAAATAACAAATGTAAGATCAGTTTTTGGGATAAAAATGGGTCATTCCACGTCAATTGGACCAAGAAGTGGTGGGGGAATTCGGCGATTTTTTTGAAAATTTTCCTGTGGAAAGACCTTCCGAAGGGATGACCAATGACGCAAATCGCAGCCCTCTAGCCCATTTTTAAAGGCAGCCAGGGGGTGTCAAAGTTTTTAGTGAACCTAAAATATCATCCATTTCAGCAGTGGATTACTCGATAACCGCGATACCTACCAAAATGGAACTTTTTCTCATAGTTAGGGGTTTTGAAAGGCTTTTTGGTGATAACATAAAAATCAGTGTTGCCACTTTTTTTCGTACAAAAAATTAGCTCAAAAAGTTTAAAAACGTAGCTTTTATATCGTTCCGACTCTCAAAAATTCTGAAAAAATATATTATATGCACAACTATTTATGCTGAATAACATTTTGAAAAATTGGGATGGTAACATTTTGCAAAGTCGATTTAAAAAAATTCAAAGTTTGCGAAAAAATGCGATTTTTTGATTTAAAACATGAAAAAAAGTTTTTATAGGTGAAGTTGACCCATTTGACCCCTATTCTTACGTATCCATCGAAAAAGTTGAAAAAACCCTTTCACTCGATGAAAGAAATTCCTCACAAAAAAAATCAAAATTCTAAAAGATTCATAATATGAACGAATTTTTTATTTTTTGTTGTGAGTGCAATTTTTATCAACTTTTTCATGAAATACGTCAGAAAAAGGTCAAAATAAGACAACTGAATAAATTTAAACTTTTTTTGATGATTGAAATTGAAAATTGATTTTTTTCGAATTTGCTGAAATGGATGATATTTTAGGATCACTGAAAACTTTGACACCCCCTGGCAGCCTTTAAAAAAGGGCTAGAGGGCTGCGATTTGCGCCATTGGTCATCTCTTCGGAAGGTCTTTCCACAGGAAAAATTTCAAAAAAATCGCCGAACCCCCTACCACTTCTTGGTCCAATTGACGTGGAATGACCCAAATGAGAAAATAAGGTAACCGAAGTTATGCCCTTCCCCGCTTCTCCTACGAAGTCCAGTTGTAATTCGTCGGATGCACTTTTAAAAATTTTATAGTGGAGGGTCACATAGACACTAATTTTATTGCAATTTAAAAAAAAAATCAAGTCAACTCAAATTGTTTGAAATGAGTTCCCAAACGAAGCATCAAAAATCATGAATCAAATTAACGTGCATTGAACTGAAATTGTACGTAGGTATCGTCCAAAAATACTCACTTCAAAAATCGAAAGCTCAATTTTTTGAAAAAAGTTTGTAAAAAAAAAATGCTAATTGGCTCATCTTCCTGGTTAGAAAATGAAGAATTTCTGCGTAGATATCCCCCATTCCCTTATTTCCCTTGAATTCTTCAATGATGTCCTTGCCATCTCGCATCTTCTCAGCTGCTCGTGGTATGAAAAAACCCTAAAAACATCAAGTTTAACGCGATAAAATATCTATAATATTTATACAAGTTATACCGAAATGCCACTGATGAAATATTACGATGCTTGGAAATTCGTTTAGTCGGAAGAAGAAAATGATGATAATAATAATAGACTTTATAGTTATAGTATACGTACATACTGTATAGTAGAATGAGGAATATTATTCAGTAGCAAAAGGCGTGCGAGCAAGATGAGAGGCACAAGCAATCGGCGGAGAAAAGTATCTGTTAGTACGGGGAACCCTTCGGTGGATTTGCCATTCCACTCGAGTGAGCAAGAATACGCTGTATATGCAAGCAGATAAATCATAGAACATTGCCTCGGCGTGCCGGCGATCGTCTCTCTATTACTAGTTTTTGGGCGTGCAGATGGGTTGTTTGTACTGTCACTCCTTGTTGTAATATTATTTCGGGGGCTAACCGTGTGTCTAAATCATGGGCCCTTTTATCTAAAAGACCAAACACGGTTACAGAGAGAATTGTTCAAATTTTCTGATGTAAGTGTGTCTACAGTCTCCTTGTGTATCTGTTTTTAGAGAAGGGGGTCGTCGTTTCTTTGTGCATTTATGTATGGTATGTGCTGATGTGAAATGGCTTCGAATATTTTTGCGAGGATGTGTAATGTTTTGGTCAATTATGGGTACACACGTTTTGAGGGGGGGGGGGGGGGGATCGGTCGTCCGTATCGTTCCTATCGCCTATGATGGTAATAAAAATACGACTGGAACTGGTACAGTTTTGTTGCTGTGTGTTTGTTTATTTCGTCTCAAATTGACTGAAAAGTCGTTTCTATGGTTACTGTGTGAAATTTAATATATTAGACGATCTATTGTAGTTGATTGGTCGAGTGTTATATTTTTATTTCGCAGTATGGTCGTGTTGATGTTTTTCTTTGTGGTTGCTTGGTCAGGGAAGTCAATGGGATATGTGAAATGCCCTAGGTGTATGGTATTTTTTGAATGGGTTGTTCGTGTAAGATGGAATGTATAATGTGTGATTTGTGGCTTGCTCTTGTTGGACGTTTGTGTGCAGAATTTTTGGATTAAAGATGAGGCAACGATTTGAAACACCGAAGGCAAGAGATACGCGGAGATTCGAATGAAATATAACAAGTCGATGAAAAAAACATGCCGATTGTGGAAATCAAAATACGATCCTTTCGAAATCCAATAATTCTGCCACTGTTCTTGCTCTTGCTTATATAATGCAAACGGGGCTCGAGGTATCTCAGTCTCACTATCCCAACCAACAGAAAAATAATTGAGCCGAACTAACCTAAATTGAAAGAGCATGCCTATACTTACAAAATCACATTATCAACCAAACTTTCACTTGAATTTTTCAATTTTTCCGAACCAGCGCAAGTGGTAATCAAATTTAAATGGGCTGAAGTTGATTTGGACAGTTTTTATGGCACTTCTTGAAAATCTGGAATTTCCAAAATATGGCTGGAGACTCCTCAGTAGGTTGAAACCATCTCAAATCGACACATCATTGGACAAAATTTTGTGAAAATTTCAATTATCTGCTGGACACTCTGAAACCGCTCAAAATGCGGCAAAACGTTTGTTCTTTTTTGATTTGAAGTATGAGTATCTCACTTCAACAAAAGAGTTTCCACAGAGTTTTGAAAAAAATATTCTCGAAAAGTATAGTCTTTTTAATATATAAAAAAAAAAATAGGTATCTATGTATCATTTTTATTTCTATTCCTAACCTAAAAAACTTATTAGGTTCTTTGATTTTTTAAAAACTTAGATCTAAAATATAATATTTTACTGTTTGAAAAAATTTGAGACTAGAATTTTTCGCATTTATTTTAGTGAAGGCAACAAAAATTTTCTCATATGGGTATAGGTAGGTAAATACAAGTAGATATATGTACTTCAAACTGAATTTCCAAAAGAAAATTGAAAAATAAGCTCATCTTCAAAAATAATGACAAATCTAAACATGTAATATTTTCTAATTGAAACATCAGTTACTCCCATGTATTCCTGAATGGGCAAATAATACCAGAAAAACCAAGCGCGAATGTACCGTGGTATGCACTGGGACAGAAAACTTACATGGAGAACCCACATTGAAAAGAAATGAAATGAAGTCAACCTATAGACACTGGACCTGCGTATAAGACAACCAACTGGCAGCCATCTTGGCAAAATATCCTGAGTAATGCCAATTTATCCCGCTGGGTGCTCTTGGCTGCTCTGTTGTTGAATTCTTGAACAAAATACATGCAAAATACAGCGCAGCCAAGAGCACCCAGTGGGAGAAATTGGTACTACACAAAACACCCCTTCCGTCCCTTTTCCCCATTGCCTGCAGTTTGAAGTACAGCGCAGCCAAGAGCACGTCCTTTGGGATAAATTGGTGTTACTCAATTTTTCTTTATTGTTTCTGTTCCCCTCGGCCTGCAGTTGGGAGTCTTATTCCACAGGTCCAGTGTCTGTAGGTAAACCTAAAGCTGTGTAATATGTCATGGCTACTGAGTAAGAAAACATTGTTTCAGAATAAGCCCTTGATTTATAAAACAATCATTAAACTAATTTGGATCTAAGGAGCGCTCTTCTAGGGAACAGCTAAAAAAAAGAAAAAGTAACATTGAAAAAATACAGCAATGCCAGAATAAATGGCTGCATAAAGTCACTTGTGCACCCTAGTATGTTCGCAATGATCAAATCCAGCGGGACCTCAAGATCAGCCCCGGACCCACCCACCGAGTTACCGAGAAAATCTCGGTGGGTCGCAACGTATTTGGGCCGATGAGGTGAAAACTGGGCTGCTTAAAAAATTCCTGAATGAATTTTTATGCTCAGTGTCCCGCACTTTAAAAAATAGGAGAAAAAAATTTGGCAAATTTATTGAGGAGCCCAAAATCAGGGATGCTAAAATGGGATATCTTGGTAGGCCATGTGTTCTTGGGTCCAGCCCTTCTCAAGATACCTAGAGTGATAGAAGAAATTTGTAAATTTGCAATAAGATACCACTAGCAACTACCAGACCACCCAAATGCTGAAGCAAGATAGCTGGTAGATGCACCGCAATCAAATTGGGACCAGGTATATTTGATTCTATAAATAGGAGTATTCTATGTAGCAGAACGATCAAAAACTCAAAATTCCAAATTTTGTTGAAATGTTATCAATTTTTGATGTTTTTTGAAGTTAATTTCAATGATTTTTCAGGTTTTTAGTTACATATAGCCTTCTAATACTCATGTTTTAAACATTTTTTTGGATGATTTTTATAAAATTTTACAAAAATTTCATAATCTTTTGCCAATTTTCACTAACTTTGAATCTTTATTTCGTGCTTTCATACCATTTTAACATGTTATCGACACTTTCTATTCAATTTTTGTTAAATTTTGCTGAAATCCATGATTTTTTTCAACTTTTGAAGATAAGTCAATTCTATTAACCGAATGAAATGCGCCATTCTATTCTAATAAGCGGAAAACTTTGCATATAAGAAGATACAAACGTTCTGTCCCAGCACATTTCATTCCATTAACTGAATTATTCTATTATACACAATTCTAATTAGCGGGACTTATTCCCGTACAACAATGACCATGCTAATTTTGATGTGAATGTTGACCCATCCACATTCGTCACTTTTGGATGCCACATGTCGATGTGAATTTCCACTCTGTGTCGAGCCAATTGTTGATGTAATTGTCGACCAATGTTGATCGGCATTTATGTCGACAATTGGCTCGACACAGGGTCGTAATTTACATCGACATGTGGAGTCCAAATGTGACGGATGTGGATGGATCGACATTGGCATCGAAATTTACATCGACCTCCAGCTATGCAAAATTGTTAAATTTTAGTTTTAAAATTGAAATTTTTTTCCAAAAATCATTTTCTCTTACACATTTAGGTGGCCATTGCTCATGCTGAAAGTGAAAGCAGCATTGTCGCGGAGGTCACCTCTGAGAAGTACAGACAGAAAGTCCATATTCAGTATAGTTGAACATTAAACTCTTTATACTGAAAGGTGCAATAGGTTATCCAAGAGTACTAATCTAATACATTTTCATGTCGACTACATGTCGATGTTAATGTTGATGTGAAATTCGACATCATCAAATACATCCACAATATCAACTTAATTTTTCAAATTTGAGAAATCTTTGAAAATTTGGTCGATGTTAGTGTTGATGTTAGTGTTGATGTATTTGTGGACGGTCGACTTTCACATCGACATAACATCAACAACTCCAAACTATGGAAAAGTGAATAATTTTATCAAGGCCATTAAAAAATTTTTCTCCCTTCAAACAAAGATCATCTTTTCAAATGTTTACTGAGCTTTTAAACACTGAAACAGAAATTTTAATTCTGAAAAATTGGTTGACATAGTTGTGGATGTAAATTTCGAGCATCAAATTTTACATCAACATGTCAACATCTCATGTCAAGGTATCAGAAATAATGAGAAAATTTCGAAAATTTTCATTAACCTGGCTTCTTTACGGACAGAAGATTCCTATTAACCCTTTCGGCTACGAGACAAACTGACGGATAAAATTCGAAGTGCTTTAAACTGAGTGAGGTCGGTTGCTGCCTAGAACTCAAAATTTGCTGGAAATCGCACATTCAGAAAGTATTCATGTCACAAATGGCAATAAACCTTGAATTGTCTATTATTCCATTTATGACACCGAATAGCATTATAAATCAAAATGAAGCTTTCTGAGGCATCTGATATTTCAAGATGAAAGTATTGGTAGCAAGCATTTTTGAAAATAGAAAAAAAGATGAACTAAAATAAAATAAGTTTGAGTAAAAAAAGGAAATTATTGAAGAAAAACAAGGCATGCGACTTCAGATGGTTATTCAAACTGCAGATGTTTGAAGGTGTTTGCTTGTGGGAGGATTAAAATTGATGGAAAAATCTTTGTGTTATAGAGCATTAGTATCTATCAAAAAATTCAAATGCTCGCAAAAGTTCACCTAGTCATCTTCTGAGGTAACTTACTCACCCAAGCAAATCACCTCAAAAGAGATGTATGTGTCAGAAAATGAAAATTATGTCATACTTTTCAGGTTGAATTGTGACACGAGTTTTCAAAATTTCAAAAAATGCTCTCTATAACACAAAGATTTTTCCATCAATTTTAATCCTCCCACAAGCAATCACCTTCAAACATTTGCAGTTTGAATAACCATCTGAAGTCGCAGGCCTTGTTTTTCTTCAAAAATTTCTTTTTTTACACAAACTTATTTCATTTTAGCTCATCTTTTTTTCTATTTTCAAAAATGCTTGTTATCAATATTTTCATCTTAAAATATCAGATGCCTCAGAAGGCTTGATTTTGATTTATAATACTATTCGGTGTCATAAATCGAAAAATAGTCAATTCAAGGTTTATTGCCATTTGTGACATGAATACTTTCTGAATGTGCGATTTCCAGCAAATTTTGAGTTCTAGGCAGCAACCGACCTCACTCAGTTTAAAGCACTTCAAATTTTATCCGTCAGTTTGTCTCATAGCCGAAAGGGTTAAATAACTTATTGGTCACTTTTCCATCATCATGTTGGAAAAAAACGTAGTCGATGTAAATGTCGATGTCGGCAATTGTTGTACGGGTTGTAGTAAAAATTTAAAAAAAAAATGCTTTAGATAGCAATTTTCTAGGGACAGTAATAAAAAGTTAATGATGATGAATTTCTAAGAATTTCGAACCATTTCAATGTAGCTAATAATCATTAGGATGGATTGGAAAAAAAATGTCCTGATTATTGACAAAAATTGCCAGAGGTCCTCAAAGTTGGACAATTTTTGAAAAAATCGTAGCTTTTTGAATTTCTGGTCCTCCTTGAGCCGTTGAATTCCAAAAATACTGCATTTTGCTCTCTACCAAGCGCTTGAAGATTGATGGATGTCAAATATTAGATATAATTTTTTATCAACTGCTAAAAGCACTTTTCTACCATGAAAAATTCCTTTCATGAAATACCAACACTGATTTGTGTTCAGCAATTCCAAATGCACCGATACCACACTTTTCTCTATCATTTTGATCAAACTGTCCAAATTATTTTTTTTTGCTTGAATTTTTTTTGCGTTCACTAAAATTTTGGTTATATTCAACCTCGAATTCATAAATGATTTTAAAAAAATTGAAAATCTGTAATACGTAAAAATGTTTTAAAATCGTGTTCTTAATCGTAACTGTACATAGCTTTCAATGAATTGGATTCAAATAAAGACCAATAGTTTTACTTAAGTTTTGATTTTAACTCTAACAATAGTTAAGTAAGTAGATGTAAAGGTAGATATAGAAGAAGCGAGGAAAATTCATTTCAATTTCTTCTTCTGTATTGGTGTAAATGTACCTACGTGTACGTACAGTTCATCTCGTAAAAATAAAACTTGCGGTGGAAGAATGGAATTTGCGTTTATTTTTTTTTAAACACGCCACAACACTCGATAGGAATTTTTCAATTTGACTTAAGCTTTTTTTGTTAGTCGAACTATAACGAACGAAGGTGAAAATAAAAAGCGTCAAACTTTTGATATCGGTTTGAAACGTTGTGGGTTTTTGCGTCGCTCGTACTATACATAGATCTATACTACCTACCTACCTACCTACCTACGTATATATTGGTATTATTTTTTTCTGCTTTAGGTTTAGCGTTCGAAATAACAATTCACTCTCCCGCAAAGTTAGTTTTTCATTTCATTTTACCCTTTGCAACGACGATTACTTTTTCGCTATTATTTGGAATCGATCAGAGTGAAAAGTTTATCACGGGCAATTGAGTTGTCCCATGCAATTCACATATCAATGAGAAATTTACCCCTTTTTTCACGCGTTTCGCTATTTCACGCAAATCGGTTTCCGAGTAAGCCGCAACCGTGTATAACGTTTATTTTTATTTTTTTTCCTTCTTTTTTCGGAAACGTTTAAGCAAATCGGAATTTAGTAAAAGATTTATACGATGTATTATTCGTAATGTGATGGATTTACTTTTTGGGCGGTTTTTTTTTATCCTATACCATCTGGAATTATACGGTGTAATTTTTTTCTCTCCAAAGTCTATATCTCATCGATTACGATTACTGTATCCTTTCGCATGCAGTATACGTAGACGTAGTTACTCGTAGCATATCCATGTATGTGGGGCGTTATGATATCGAATTCTCGAGGGCTTTGTATAAAATGCGATTACCTAAATGTAATTTTAGTTCGGGGAAATTTTTTACTCACGTGAAGAAAGGACACGACGACGCGGTGGCATACGGTAAATGGTTACTTTGATGACGTCATTTTAACAGCTGCGAACTCTTAAAACGTTAAACACTCGTATACCTAACTACTCGGCGAGCACTCGAATGAAGGGTCATTGTTCCGTTTTCAAGTTTGAGATTTCCTACCTATAATGTAAAGTATTGGAGAGTTGACTAGATTCGAGTATGACCCTTGTCATGATACGAGACAAGAAAATGAGAACGTGTTGCTCGGATATTTTGATCCGATTAATACTACGAGTATGAGTTTTTCCTCGTTATCGTTCCTATATAGTGTCGTATATGCCCTAAGTAGAAGCGAAGAGTTTATATGTGCGAGTTTTATGGTGTAGGTGGCGCTACGATGACGGAATTTTTTTAATTACGAAAAACAAAATGAGGTGGTGTGTGGAAAAATTGGTTACGTTGGTTTTTTTACAATTATCTCTCGTCAGCTGTGGTCAGGTTATTATAGTGATAAGTCTGTACAGAATATAGGCGTGCTGTGATCGTCGAAGGTGGGGAGGGGAGGGGGTCAATTAATACTCCTAAAATTTTATCTCAATCAGAAAATTACGTCCTTGAATTGAAAATTTTGGAATTTTGAAAAAAATTGACGATTTTTACCAAGTAGGTATAAGGTTTGAAAGTAGGACCATGGGAGCCACTTATGAAATCTGGCTTCGATTGTAATGAGGGCAGAAAAACAGAATTTTTTTTAAATGGAGGTCCAAAGTTCCATCATAGCTGAAATTTCAGCTTCATGTTTTTTGACAAACTTTTGAATATTTTCAAAAATTATCAGCCAGATATTTCAATGAAGAGTAAGTGAGCATTTTTTTGAAAAAAAAACAACATAAAAAATACATGTTAGTTAAAATTGAAGAAAAATTTATTCTTCAGGTGACACTCATTTTTCAAAAACTTTTACAATTTTAGACCGATTTGGAACCACAGAGCGAGATCAGAGCTTGATGCTTAAAATTTTGAAATCATATTGAAAGCAGGGTTGGGCGATTCGAATCATGATTCGATTCGAGTCACGATTCGGATCCCGAATGCTAGGCTGATTGTTTCATTAACAATAACAAAGCCACGAATCATGTTCATGAATCACTTTTGCTCTTCGATTTTTCCATTGATTGAACAATATTACTCTTCATTTTTGCAACATTTTACTCACGTTTCAAGCAATTTTTGCGAAGTTGAACTCAATTTTATTGAAAATTTATCAATTTTTGACAATTTTTATTTATTTTTATGGCCATTTTACAGTTTTTACATACGAGTATTAGACGTGATGAAATTTTTGCTGAATTTTTTATTTAACTTGGGTGAAATTTGATCATCTATTGGTAATGCTTGATAACCTTCTTAATTTTCTCGAAATTTTGCTCGAATTCTGAGATGTTTAAAATTTGATCATTTTTAGTCATTCCCAATTGCTTTTGTACTCGTACCATTTTAGCAAGTTTTAAGGTTGTCTTGTACAACTTTTGTCAAATTTTGTTCCATTTTACTAAAATTTTGTCACTTTTTGATAATTTTCTAAAATCTGAGCATTTAAAAATATTTTTTCGAAATTTAATTATTTGTAATGATTTTAATGCTCTTCAATGTTTTCATGTCATTTTCGACATGTGTTTTTTTGTTTATGCAAATCTTGCTCAATTTGGGAATTTTTTTCTGAAATTTTATCGGTTTTTTGTAATCTTAGAATGATTTTTTAGTGTTTTTTTTTGTAATTTTGATGATTGATTTTTAAAATGTTTTTATGTCATTTTTAACATGTTTTCAAGATGGTTTTTGTAAACATTGTGGCAATTTAATCATTTCTATGGTAATTTTGAATGATTTTAATGCTTCACAAATATTTTAATGTTATTTCTAACATGTTTTGACGATGTTTTGTGCAGTTCTTTCTAAATTTTATCAATTTTTTTAAAGAATTATACCAATTTTTCAACATTTAGTACCTAGTGTTAATGCTTTTTAGAACTTCTTATGTCATTGAAAAAAATTTTTAGTGGCGTTGTGACTGAGTGTCCAACGGTCATGAAAGTCATGAAAAAAGTCATAAAAAATAATGAATTTTGCTAGAAACATTCTTGAAAATTTTTTAAAAACCTCGTAAAATAAAATTTAAAAAAAATGAAAAATTTGTTCAAAAAATTGGAAAAATAAAAAAACCGAAGTACCTACCTACCCGCTTTTTTAATTTATTCGTTGGGGGGGGGGTGAAGGGGAGTATTTACATGTGATGAAAATGTGAAAAATAGGTCATGAAAAAGTCATGATTTTTTTGTCTGGGAGTTTTGACACTTGTGTGTGTATAATGTGTACCTATGAATTTTTCTCTGAATTTTTTTTTCAAATTTTCCTGAAAATTGTTCAAGTTTTTACCTAGTTTTTAATGATTTTAAGGTACATTTAAAAAAAAAATTTATGCAGTCAGGATTTTTATGTAGATTTTGATTAAATTTCATGAGTTTTTTTTTGAACTATTATTGTTGTGTGCAATTTTCACCAGGTGTCTCTTCCTACAGGAATTCTACCAATTTTTGGTAATTTATAAAACGGTACCTATTAATAATTTTAAAAATGATTAGTGATAATCTCGTTAGAGGCCTCTCAAGGGCTGGAAATTTGAGTTGTTGTCTTGAGAGGTTGATACTTGGCTGCTTTGAAAAGCTATTATGTATTTTTAGAATACCAGTTGTTTCAATTCATGTTCGATTGTGACGGAGCTCGGTGCAGATGACTCGCCTTGATTGTCCTTCTCTGCCATCCATTGCTTACAAGTTTTTTTTTTAAACTTCAAATTTTAAAGTTTTGCAGCTAAAAGTTTTAATTGCGGTGAGAGAGGAGCAAAGTAATTTGCAAATTAGTGTCGATAAAAGCAAGGAATGAGCATCTCAAGTCAAAAGATTTTTTGAACCTGTTTTCAGAGAATTTTTGAAACCTGTCGAATTCATTTCTGGTCCCATTTTGCTTTAAGAAAATTGCCTGCGAAATTTCTTTCTCTAGAACTTTTGTCGCTGAAGAGAGGGAACTGTTTGTTTCGCCGCGGACGTTTCGCCGCGGACGTTTCGCCGCGGACATTTCGCCGCGGATGTTTCGCCGCCGCCGAAAAAAGGTCATTTATGAAAAAGCGATCGTTTCGCCGCCACAGTGAAACATTACGTCATAATAAAAAATTATTATGTTTGATAAAATTATAAGTAGATATGTAATTAGAAAATTATTCACATTTATGACATTCGGGGATTAGCCCCCAAACGATTTTTTTTCAGGTTCTGGGTTTCGGAGCTTGGGCTTTCAATCAAAAATTTATTAGGTCTTGGGCTTGGATTGGGGCCCAGGAAACTTTGGGTTTGGATTTCAGGGCTCAGTGCCCAGGGCTTGAATGAAGTGTTCAGGGCTATTCCGGGGTTTTTCAGGGCTTGAAATTGAGGGGTTCCTTGGAAAAGAGGCCTTAGTCTTTTTTTTTTCATTTACAATTTCGAATGTAGGTATGAAAAATTATTTTTTATATTAATTTCACCATATTCAGTGATATATTGAACTGTCTTCCATGAGAAAAAAACGTAAAACGAATTGGAAAATGTTAGCTTGTAATAAATTTTGCAAGTCCATTTGAACTTATAAAAATCAGTGAAAAAAATAAAAAATTGACCAGGGCCCCTTTTCCATGGAACCCCTCAATTTCAAGCCCTGAAAAGCCCCGGAAAGCCCTGAACACTTCATTCAAGCCCTGGACCCTGAAAGACCTGGACTACTGCCTTCATCACAGAACATCTCTCATTCAGCACGTACTTATCTACTTCTCATTCAGTTCATTTCATGTATGAACAGCTGTGTATTTTGTAATACATCACCGTGGCGGCGAAATGAACGCTTTTTCAAAAATGACCTTTTTTCGGCGGCGGCGAAACGTCCGCGGCGAAACGTCCGCGGCGAAACGTCCGCGGCGAAACAAATGGTACCCCTGAAGAGAGCAATACCTATGTGAACTCTGCATGACATATGAGGGTGAGAAGAGGGAGGATGGAGATCGAGAATTTAAATTTTTTTGAAATTTTTTAAAGAAGGTTTTTAAAATTATTCTTGAATTTTTTGTGTAAAGAAGTCGAAATAGCCTTCATGAGGATACATTTAACTCAAAAATGTCCCCTAATTTTAAATTTATTTTTCTACATCAACTCCACGAGAAAATTTGTACGAATCATCCCCTAATTTTAAATTTATTTTTCTACATCAACTCCACGAGAAAATTTGTACGAATCATCAGATATTTGCATCATAATTCTCAATTTTAAGAAAGGAAAAAAAATCATCTTCACCCATCAGTCATAATCCATGAAGCCTTTGAAATAACAAACCCAACCCCATAAGCTAATAAATCTCGACAACTTTATTCCACCTTTCTACGCGTTGTGGAAGAAAAAGTACCTACCTAATTCACTCATTCGCTGTTAATTTTCCTACTTAATTCGCACTATTCATTTTCAAATTACATCCCCATCTTTTAAAACTACCAAACGCAAACTCGGCGCGAATGAAAATGTCAGAAAAATTACAAAGATTTACTGCTATGTGGTGCGGTTCCAACTTTTCGTCAAACTCATTAAACACCACTTGACTTAATACTCGACAAACATCTTTTTCCTTGACTAGCGCTTCTTATAGGTACAGAAATTCTAAAGAAGTCGTGTAAGTAGGATAGGATGGTGCGGTGTTACATGAATGGATGGGATAACGTATAAAGTTTTATATCTTCCCTATTTTCTGAATAATACTCAAGGGTGAACGATGAAAAAGTAAGAGTAACTTAGACCTATTTCTTTTTACACTTCCGCATCGGTTTATTTTGAATTTTACCCCCTTTTTATTGCTCAACGTTAAGGTAGGTAAGTAAACTGAGCGATTTGGAAAGAATGCGAAACGTGAAAAGAAAATAGATTGGAAATGCGCTACGTATGCGTGGAGTCTTTTCTTTTAGGAATAAATTGGAGATTACCGTACAGAGGTGTGCGAAATTGGGATATACTCGTAAAATTGAGAGTTCAATTTTTTTGATATTTTTGCGCTGAGAAGTTACTTGGTAATTTTTGAAATATATAAACAAATATCTGAATGTTTATTAGTCTATTTTAGTTTTCAAAAAGAAACTTCGTCACTTTTGTGCCAGAAAATAAAATTACGTATCTCTGAAAATTAAGCCACCTAATTGTTATTTCTCTCAAGTTTGAAACTGAGATTACACAGTACCATTGATCAATAGAATAACTGTGAAATAATTTATTTAAAGCAAGTTCCTAATCCATATTGTATTTGGCTTTTGTTTCAGGTGAGTACGAATATCTATCATTGGAAATTGGAATAATACTTGTACACGAGTAAAATACTTAAGTGAATACTAACGTATGAAAATATGTAAGTTGCTTTAGTATGTAATAATTTATGGAGGAATGTTGCTTCAAGATACACGCCAAGAAAAGAAGTACAGAAATTTCTGTTAATTTTCTTTCTCCAAAAACCCTCCGTGTACTTAGTTCTCTCAGAGACCCCTAAATCTGGATTATAAATGCAATTCTCTTTGCATCACTGAATGTTTGCTACACATTTTTAAATGTAGAAACTAGAATGTATTCTGAATAGCCAATTACTTAAGGTGTCTCGAATTCTTAAAAATATAAAAAATTGATGGCTTGAGTGGATAAAAATTCAGTTTCCGTCTACCTACTCTTTTTACACTTCTTATG
Source organism: Planococcus citri (assembly GCF_950023065.1). Lineage (NCBI taxonomy): Eukaryota > Metazoa > Arthropoda > Insecta > Hemiptera > Pseudococcidae > Planococcus > Planococcus citri. The sequence continues at coordinate 19,565,804 of NC_088679.1, read as the reverse complement.
GAAATCCCCCATTCGAGCAAATTCCAGTTCAACATTGTTGGAGTTAGACATTTTTTTAACCAAGGTTTAAATTTTGAGGAAAGGTACATAAAATGGTCATGTAAGCTAAACGAATGTTCAACTTGTGAAAACATTTCTCGTTTCGTTATTTCACCCACCAAACCTAAATTTCACCACCTCCAACCAATTAAACTATCCGGCGAGGTATTGAATTTCACTTTGACATTTTTTTAAATTCTAGAAAAAACGTAGAAATCGATTCAATCTGCAGAAAATTTGGGTGTTATCTGACTTTCAAGCGGGTATCCAGAAAATCTACTATTCCTGGGAATTTTAGCTGGATGCTTAAAATGTAATTTTTCCGAATTATTCGTATGATTAAAAAATTAAGTTACACTCAAATTGATATAAATCTCTCGAATTCGCTGGAGAAACTGATTTTTGGGTTGAACTGAACACCTCTGAGCAGGTGGAAACTGGATTTTGTCTGAGCGCCTGTCTGGCTGTCCAAGGTCGTCTGTATTTCTGTCTAGCCTATCAAGGTCATTGACCCGTGTGTTTGGACTCTTCAAGGTCACTGACCTAGCCGTTTGGTTTCACAAGGTCGCATGTCTCGGTCTCTTAAGGTCATTGACCCGTCAGTATGGCCACCCCAAAGTCGAATGTTTATCTGTTCAGCCTCTAGAGGTCGTCTGTATTTTTTGGTCGGGCCTCTCAAGGTCATTTACCCGTGTGTATGTATTCTCCTAGGTCACTGACCTAGCCGTCTGGTTTCAGGAGGTTGCATGGTTCGGCATCTTAAGGTCATTGACCCTTCAGCATGGCTTCCCAAAGTCGCATGTTTATCTGCCTGGTTTTTAGAAGTCGTCTGTCTGCAAGTCTAGCTTCTCGAGGTCATTGACCCGTCTGTTTGGACTTTCAAAGTCGCCTGTATTTTTTAGGTCATTAACCCATAGATCCAGGCTTTCACTGTCACTGACCTGCCTGTCTAGCTTTTCAACGTGGTTTGTCTGCTTCTAGATACTGTTGAGGTGATTGACTCGTCTGTCTGGACTCTCAAGGTCATTGACCTACGTATCTAGTTTCTCTTGGACGTATGTCTACCTGTTTGGTCCTGCAAAGTCATCTGTCTGTATGTTTGTCATATTAAGGTCATTGACCTACATGTTCAGCTTCTTGTGGTCATCTGTCTCCCTTTTAGCTTCTCAAGGTCACTGTCCCATCTGCGTGGCTTCTCAAGGTTACTGATCTATATGTCTGGCATCTGTCTGTCTGCCTCTGAAAGGTAGTCTGCCTCTCTGTCTGGTCTTTCAAGGTCATTGCCCTGTCTGTCGGACTCTCAAGATCACAGACCTGTCTGTTTGGTCTGTCTGGCTGTAAAGGGTCATTGACCCATATGTCCGGCCTCTCGAGGTGATTGACCTACACGTCTAGCTTCTCATGATCGTCTGTGTGTTTGTGTGGTGTCTAAAGGTTGTCTATGGGCCTGGCTGATAATGCAAGGTCGTTTGCCTGCCTGTCTGGGTTCTTAAGGTCATTAGCCCGCTCTCGAGGTTTTCTGAACATAGTACCATACAAAGTAATATTTAGGTATGTCCGTCCTCCATTTTCTTTCCCGTTTGAGGAACTTATATATTATGTAGCATTACAATCGGTGAAAATTCGGCAGGCTCTAATCGCGTAAGTAAGTATATCCTCAAAAATAATACACTTTTCAAACTGTTTCAAAATACATTTTGAAAAAGAGAATGAAAGAAACTGTTTGTTCCAAAATATGTTTTTTTTTTCAAGTTTTTACTCATTTTAGATCATTTTTCAACACCTTATTTTCAAGTTGAAACTGGTTTTGTCGTTTATTTTATGCCAGAAATTCGGTCAAAAAAACCATAAATTGCAGAAATTATTTTTTATTTGGACAAACTTCGGTGGACGAAATGTAGATATCTTTGTAAGAAAATGAATTTAAACTTGTTTTGATTTTTGCCCCCCCCTTTTTTTTAGAAGAGACTCGCTTATTCTAACTTGATGCTGGAAAATTCATTTTAGAGCGGTCTAACGCTGAAATGAGACATGTTGACAAAAGTACCGTCTTTCTTCTTCAGTTTTATAGAATTTTTAGTGAATATTAATTACCTACCTATTCAATTTTTTAAAGTATTTTTTTCGACGCTACTACGTCACGTCCAAACAATTTTTAGTGAGAAGTCTGAAATTTTCAGAGTTTTTTTTGGGAAATATATAATCGAACGATAAAAAAGGTGGTTAGCACGATAACCATTTGAACGATAAAACATGGCTTAGTAACGATAGTTTAGATGGTAAGCACAGCATTTTTCAACTATTGAAAAAGGTTGTTAGCCCGATAATTTTCATTGATAAACACGATATTTTTCATTGATTAGCACGATATTTTTCATTGACAAAAGAAAACGCTGGCACACAGTGGAACAGATTCATTTTTTAGGGTGTCAAAAATCATACTTCAGAAATGAATGCAAATTTGGACGTCAATCTTTTTGATACATAGGTATTTTGAGGCACTGAATTCATTTTTGTCGTTATTTTGGTTCGAACCTCAAATGGGGACCCCAGGAGGAGGGTGCAAACTGCAAGGGGGTGATATTTTGGAAGAGTCGAGTGGCAGGGTATCGATATTTACGTTTTTTGGGCTCCAGAATTCATTTTTGACGTTATTTTGGTTCGAAAACCCAAATGAGGCTCCAGAGGGGGGGGGGGGTGCAAAGGCCATCGAATAGGTAAAAAAATAGAATTTTTCATAATTTCATTAAAAATCTGTGATTTTTCCAAGTCCATTACAGGAGAATCGGGACATTTCGAGAAAAAGTATTAGGCTCAGGTGAAAATTTACCGAATTTCCACTCTCCCTTGGCAGCAAAATCCATCCCATAGGGTCAAAAACATAAACGAGGTCGTCCGACGTTATCTCGTGAAGCTTTATTGAAATAGGCACCTACCAGAACACTTCATTTTTTATTCTCTCGCAAAAATCTTATACTTTTTGGCGTTCGTTTATCCTTATTTATCGTGGGCATCACTTATTTATCGTAGACATCACTTATTTATCGTTCATTCTGTCAAAAACTTCTCGTGGAAATTTTTTATTTTTTATTGTTCTTACTATCATATTTATCGTGGATACCACTTAATTTATCGTTCGTTTTTTAAGAAATCGTGCAATACATTTTTTTATTGTGAAATACACTTTTTTATCGTGCAATCCTCTTTCTCATCGTGAATACTTATTTATCGTGATAACCCACTACTGTTATCGTGCTAACCCCCTTTTTTAAAGTAACGATAAATTGCACCCGTTTTTTTTTACCTTGCAAAATCAATAACTTTGAAAGATAGGAGTATGTAGTTGTAATTATCGTAAGGAAATTTCGCGAGCATAAAAATAAGAACTTATAGGACTTTAGAATGAAAGTGGGGGGGGAGGGAGGGGTATTCCAACATTCTAAAGTGCTTAAAAATGTTCATAAACTTGTCTGATCTGAAATATTTCTCAAGGGGTGGTTGTGGTGGAACCCTTATTTTCACATCTAAGTTATACACAAATCTGTAGAAGCAGGACTAGTAGTGTACAATGGAACACTTTTTCCATAATACACATTGCACATATACCTACATGTAGTTATTTGAAGAAACATGGTTTATATGGTCCCCATCTCCCCAAAGATGCTCATCGATGTGAGATGTTCCAAAAAAAAGGGGGAACAAAACGTGCGAAAAAATTGTTGTTTAGTAATGCAACCCTCCTCTCTTTCCTCTTTTACGCGGCGATAAAAAAAAATGAAAAGACAAAAGAGACAGGGTGCGTAACGCGGAAATATATTGACTTTGCGAAGGTTTTTAATAGAGGAAAAGAAAAAAGGATACGGACACATGTGATGCTTGTAGCATAGCGTATACCTTTTTAGTAGTAGTGTATCTCGTATAGTATACTATAAGTATGTATAGCCTATACAATATACATATACCTAACATATTCTAGAGAATATAAGGACCGAGAGCAGGCAGGAAATTCGAATGCACACACGCTTCCGCTCGAAAAGTTTTGGCTTGGTGGTGGTACGCGGCACGCCGCCACTTGGCCCCACCATAGAGGGGATATACGTGCGCGGTACGTGCGGGGGGTAAAAGAGGGTATACCTTTGGTAAATTTGGAAACATTGTTTTTAGCGGATTGGGAAAAGCGCGAAAGGGACGCGACGGCCGCTTTTCCTTTTTCGTGTGTGTGTATGTGTGTGTGTGTGACTGTGTGATAGATAGGGTGAGTCGTCCGGTACCGTAGTAGTACAGTAGTGTGTGAGGAGGAAAGAAGAAAACGCGAAAACGCGGGCGCGGGCGCGACGACGAGAGAAAGGAGCCTGTGAAAAGAGAGGGCCAGGGCCGCCACCGACCGGAAGGGTCAGTGTGGCGATTGCTGGTGCAGATAAGGAGAGATTCGGCGACTCGGACTCGGGGATGCGGCGGCCGCTGCGTCGCGTCGCCGACCAAGGGAATTTGAATGCGGGAGAAAGATACGGTGTATGGCCGTCGCCAACCATCGCCTCGCTCTCGCACACAACACCGCATTTACAAAAGGCGCTATATCGTTTCTGTATAATTAACCCTTCTGGTGCCCGCGCCTCGTCGAAAGGAGAAATTTTCGGTAAAGGGGTGCATGGGTGTGTAACGTTTATAGGATGTAACATACATGTGTCCACAGATAGGGAGTTTGCGTCGTTTGGACGACGCCTGGCCCCCCCTCGGCGCCCCTCGCTCGCTAGCTCTCTTTCGTGCGCTTTCCTTTTCTGCATGCTGCCCCTTCGGCGCCGAACCCTTCCTATGTGTGGCTCTTTAAGCGCCACGAATTACTACCGCTTACTAACGACTGCCCTTTGTCTTTTAAATACATTCCCGACCAGTTTTTGGTCCGCAGCTATTTCCAAAACAGCCCGGAGAAGATTTTCGAGGTTTTCGCCAAAGTCGTACTATATTACTAGCGTATAGTCGTCGGTACTCTCTGTATAGTTAGTCGTTGTCTTTTGTCGGCGGCATTTCCATCGTAATACGTATATTTTGGAGTTTGCGTCGGTTCGCATGCCGCCACCGCCGTGTGCTTTTCGTCGTCTTCTTTCGCCTTTTGCTGCCTCTGCCTTTGCCTTTGCCTTCATCTTCATCTTGCTGTTGTCGTTCTGCTCCCCGAGAGATGCTGCGATCGGATCTTGGCTGCAGATGTGAGATGAGGTGGTGGCGTCTCGCGTGCGTCAAGCCCCCAAAATCATTTAACACGCTAGTTAAAATTTACCCGAGCTACGTTACGGTGTGAAAGCGTCTCTCTCACATCTCATGTGCTGTGTGCTGTGTGGTGAACCGCCATCTCGTTGGTGACTGATAGGGACATATACGTACACGTTAAAACTCACAGCACAGCCATCCAGCCTGGTCGCTAGTCACATCAAAAAAGTATACATATATATTCAACATGTGGTGCATTTTTTCTCCTTTTACTACTCGACGTCCTCGACCTGGTGTATTGCGGTAATACCATCGTCGGCGAGTGAAAAAAAACTGCCCCCTCGCGTGCAAAAAAAATCCTCGCACTGAGCATGCTTATCAGTCGACCAGTGGCCGTTTTTCTATTTGTTGTTGCGTGAACGTGGTGGTCGTTGCGAAGCCGAGCATATAAATCAAACGATAAACGTGCCGCGAAAAATATCGTTTTGGCGGGAAAAGAAAAATTTCCCGACACGTCCGAGTATCGTAAAAATACGCTTTTTTTTATTATAATTACCCCTTTTTTCGGTGTTGTTGTTGCTGTTGCTGTTCATCTTGTTGAAGCTGCTGCCATCATCATCGTATAGTCGTCGACGTTTTGTTCAATTTTTCGCTCGAACGTGTGCGACGAACCTCGTGTTTGTAATTTCCGTAGTGTTTTTGTTTTTTTTTTGATATCTATAAAGTGTTTGATTTTTTTTCATCTGTTTCGTTCCGGTTTCCAGTGGTTGGAATTGTCGAGTTTGTCGTGCTTATCTTGGTTAAATGATGTGATCGTGGTTTATTGTCGAGATGTCGTGATTGTTGGATTGGTTCGAGAATCTGCAACATCTTCATCATCTGCTTCTTTTGGATCTGCAGAACCGATGTACTCGTAATTGGAATCTGCCTCTTATCATGTGATCTTCCTCATCAGCAGCAATCATCATTTGTGGACTCGTCAAAACAGAAAACAAGTAGAAGAAGAGGAAAATGAAGCACCAAAACGAAGAACTCATCAGACCTACCCATACTCTTCACGATCATCATCTCAATTACTTGATAACGTAGTAGGATAGAGAGAGACAGATACCTTCCTACCTACCTACGGTGTAAACGCTTCTCACATCGCATTATACTATATTTATATGAATTACCCGAGCAGCAATATCGTCCTATCGACTAAGAAAAAGAAATCTCCGACGACGATGCACCTGATAGGAAATTCTGCCAACTCGTCATCGCAATCGGAAAGCGCCGGAACTGGTAACCAAATACAAGAAGCGTATGCCAAAATGACATCGGATATATTGGCAGAAAGGACGCTGGGAGAGTTTCTATCGGAACATCCTGGCGAGCTGATTCGAACCGGTAGTCCTCATTTTGTATGTACGGTGCTGCCGGCTCATTGGAGGTCCAATAAAACGCTACCGGTTGCGTTCAAAGTGGTAGCGTTGGGTGAAGTGATGGATGGAACGCTGGTTACCATTAGAGCTGGAAATGATGAGAATTACTGCGCCGAGCTGAGGAATTGTACGGCTGTCATGAAGAACCAGGTGGCCAAGTTTAACGATTTGAGATTCGTCGGCAGAAGTGGAAGAGGTAATGTATGGTTTGGAGTAGTTTTTCGGTTTGATTGTGGGTAGATGGAAGGGAAGAGGAGGGGGGGTTGTGTAGGTGGTTTTTTTTTAAGTGTGGAAGTAGAATTGTTTAGTGTGATGAGAAACCAGCAGCGTTTTAAAAAGTTTTGGAATGGGGTTTTGGGAAGGATTTTTTTCCAGCTGGGGTCTTTTAGTGCAAAATTCGTCCAAAATTTTAGAATTTTTTGACAAAATCGTCAAAATTAGGTTTACTTTACTTTCTGAATATTCGTTCAACTCTTCGCTTTGTTGGGATGATGCCTAAGTTGGTTATGCAATTTTCTGTAGTATTAGATGTGTTCTTTTTACACGGATTTTGGTATAGATTTTCGAGAATCTGGATTTTTGGCAGATTTATTATAAAATCCACAACAATCTGCCTGGGTAGCAGCTTTTGAAAATGGATTTCGGATACTTAGGAAAAGAAAACTTGAGGTTTTCAAAGATTGGTGAAAGTACTCTCAGAAATTAAAAAAAAAAAAAAAAATTTAAAAAAACGACCAAAATCTATTCTCGAAAATCTGTCAAAATCCGTGTAAAAAAATACATCTAGTGAATTTTTTCAAAAACTATGATCTGATCACACTGCAGCGATTATTCTAACATGCAGTACCAAACAGTTCGAAGTACCAAAAATTCTTCGCCTCATGTTCAAAATCAGAAGAATATCTACTCTTTTGCAAAGGCTGTGACAGGGTGGGATAGATGAATCACGTGATTTTTTAAAAAACATTTTTGCAATGGTAAAAAATCAGTTCTGAGCTCATCATCACAATTTTACTAGTCTGACGTTAAATTATGAGATTTTTGCAGCTCAGCTCGATTTTTGGACATTGTTTGGTCAAAATGGGATGAAATTTGGCTTTCAAGTGAAGATTTTTATGAGTTTCGTTTTAATTTCCAAAAAAAAATTTGAAGTTGACAAAAATTATATTTTTTGCAATTAATGTTTCTGGATGCATTTCCCGTCTTCGTGCCAATTTCTAAGACTTATTATCGAATGGTGAAACTTACGAAAAAAATGTTTACGAAATGGAGAGTTTTTTTGGTCAAGTTTCTTTTCATCGTCTTATTTTGGATTTTGCTATTAGTTAAATTGCCCAATTTGCTATATTTTTACGACGATTCAGAAAAATTTTAAGAGCTGTTGGTTTGAAAAAGCACCAATGTCAGAACGAAACTTGGCACTTGTTTAGGTATTTTTCCCGAAAAAAACTTGAGGAAAAAAATCAGAATTTGTCATATTTTTGAGAACCTTCAATTTGTAGTGTTTATTTTGTATCTACTTAATTCAAATTACAATTGTTGCCAAAACATGGCTCTGAATTTTTAAAAAACTGCTGGAATTTTTTTCAGTCGGAAGTGTCAAGTTCAGCTCTGACATTGGCGCTTTTTTAAATCAGTCCCTCATTTTTCCACTCTTGAAATTTGGAGTTTTTCATGAAAAATTTTTCTTAAAAGAAAAAATAATCAAATTTTGAAGATTCAAGCATTAGCGTTTTACTCAATAGAGATTTGATTTATTGACTAGGTACATTTTTTGAAAAAGAAAAAAAAACAATTCAATGAACTTTTTTCTCAATTTTATGTCAAAAAGTTCTAATGACAAGCAAAATTTGAGTTTTTTTTTGCTTTTTGGGAAAGAGTGAGAGGAAAAGAAGACTGGAAAATATCAATAACTATCGAAAATTTTCTCATTCGTTTGAATTCTGCAGCTCAAAAAAATGCTTAGGTAGAATAATTTCTGGGCCATAATGAATACTCAAAATGTCGTAAAAATTGATTTGAATCACGAATCAAGTTTCAAGTCTTCAATTTCGAAAATGGTGTAAAATTATTCGAATCACAAATTTTTTCGGGATATTTTTTACTTACAAACAGTTAAAAGGTGTGTCAAAATTTTATTATTTTTTACATTTTTTCGAAACGTTCAACTTTCCAGTTTTGTAAAGTTTTATATTTTGGAAAAATGATAAAATTTTTTGAATCGAATCAAGAATTAGAGAAAACTCAAGATTCGAATTACGAATCGTCAATATTTTTGAATCATAAATTCGAATCGATTTGAATCACAAACAAAGTTTCAAAAATCACTTGGAAAAGGATTCGAAATTCAAATCAAGAATTAGCATTGTTGAGAAATTTCATGAGGAACATTGAAAATCAAAAATCCCCTTTTTTTCATCTTCTCTATTTTTTTTACCTGCGCAGTTGAAAATAAAAAACATTACAGAATAGACAGGCGTTAATTTCATTGGTTAAATAATTTAAAAATCTGTCAAATTTTAAAGTGAACCCAAAAATCGAGGTTTTGTGTTAGTTTTTGAAAATTTTAAATCAATTTTCTAACAAAATTAATTGTCGTTTAAAAAAATGAACTTTAAAAAATAACGTTAGCTTGATTGAAAAAAAAATTGAATTGAAGTTTCAAAAAATCTGCTTTCAATGATTTTTGCTTTCCTGTAAAATACCTCTGGACAGTTGAAAAATTAGACTAAAAATTGAATTTGAGAAAATCTATAGGTACCTACCTCAAATATGATTACTCACTTACAATGTAGATTTGTTCTCGTGATGATACCAAAATTAGCCCATTTCATCATTTCAGAAGTCGAAAAAGTTGTCCAATTGAAGAAAAACACTGAAAAAACTGGAATTTTAATTAATATGTTTTTTTTTTATTTTGATGTTATTGATCTTTTCTGGTTGTTTTTGAAGCAGAACTGAATCTAGTAAGTCACTAGGTTCAATTTGACCACCTCCAACTTGATAAAAATTGATCCTCATTTTGTTGGAAAAGTTTTTGAAATTTGTGCCCCTTTTAGTTGAAACATGAGAAAAATTGAATATCGAGTTGAAAAAATTCATTTTGAGTTGAGGAATTGAGCTTTCTTGTCAATTTTTACAGCATGTTCTTCTATAATACCTAACTATTGACTTGATTAGGTGAGTAGGTTTCTGTGTTGAACTGAATGTTCCTAGACATTTCAGAATTTAGAATTTTTTGGAATTGAAATGTTGAACCACTCAATTTTGAATTGGTAAATAATATTTGGTCCATTTTTCTTTGATTTTTAAGAGTTAAATTTGTGATTGTGGAGAGCTCTAGGTAAAGAAATATTGTGAAATTGGATTTTAAATCTGGAAAAATTATGTAAAAATTATCTGATCGTTCCTGAATTCAAAATATTGACTTTCTTTTGCTTTTTCTAATAAATTCATTGATTTATTTTTATACTTATCTTCTTCACCCCCCCCCCCCCCAGAAATTAACAATTAATAAATCAAAAAGTCATCACATTGTTGAGTTTTTCTCAAAATTCTTTTATACTTTTTGAAGATTTAAATTTTGAAATCAATCTGGTTTAAAAAATCAAGTGAGGTGTTTAGGGATAGTGAGAGGAAGAGAAAATTGAAATTTTTCAGCTCCCTACTTGAATAAGTATAAGTATCAGAAATTTTCTGATTGGGAAACATCTTTGGTAGGAATGAGTTTGAGTTGACAGAACAGATTATGGGAATTCAGGATTTTCTCCTGGCTTTTTGTGATTTTTTTTTTTTTGCTTTCATATATTATTGCTTATTATTTTAATAATGATTTCTATTTCCAGGTAAAAGTTTCACCTTGACAATCACGATTAATTCAAATCCTCCTCAAGTTGCCACCTACAATAAAGCCATTAAAGTGACCGTTGATGGACCTAGAGAACCGAGATCAAAAACGAGTGAGTAGAAGTCATTTTTAATATAATTCAAAATAGTATCTACTCGTAGGTATTTTAAGCTGCTTTTTATCTGAGCTTGGAGCATGATGTGGCATCATTAGGTTCTATTTTGACAAAACTGAGCGACAAATTGATCATTTTTAACTCACATAGGTAGTCAAAAATACGAATAATTTACTTACAGCTTCTGATTAAATTTTATAAAATTTCAAGTCATCTGAAAAAATTAAACAATGCTTTAATTAACTCCTTATTCGATTCCTTTGTTCGAAACGTTTCCTAATACCAATATTGAAAAAAATTGTTCAAAGCATTATTGAATTTCTCAACAAACTGCTCCACTTCTCACCTCCTTTCCTTACAAAAAAATTCCAATCCGTCCATAAAATTTCACTCTCATACCGTCAAACACCCTCGTTTATGATATTTTCCCACTTGAAAAAAAAAATGAACCCAAAACATATACATAATTGGGGTTGAATTGTCGAACTCTTTCTACTCGTAACTCGTCCTGTCGCGTTTAAACGTCGGCATTTTATTTTTATTTCCATTTCATTGATAAATTCCACCACACTTTTTCCCAAAGGTATTCACCATTCACGCATTAAACGCGGTAAACTTGACTCGACAGATCGTATAGGCCGTGTCGGCGATGTAATCCCTACGTCCCTTACTCCTTTTTCTGGTATATTTTTTCTAAAAAAAAAAAAAACACTCCGCAAATAAAAAAATCACCCCCGATGCGGTGTGTTTTTTTCCTATACATTATACATGGCAGTACCTCTCTCTCTCTCTCGTTTACCATATAAATACGAGATATATATGTACGATTAAACGCTCCAAATACGCATATAATACCGACAAACGACCAAAAGTAAACAGGATCTCTGGGTTTTTGTAAACACATAAAAGTTTTCATCGATGATATCGTCGTTTGTCGCGACCAATTATCGTGCTCTTCGATTGTCGGGATTTTTCGGTATATTTTTCCTTTTTTTTGCCCCATAATCTGGCGTTATACGTATTAACTCGCAGTATTAAATGTTTGATTGGGTTGTTTACGCGCTTTTACGAGTACGTCTTTCTGCCTTTGGGTGTACCATTCGAGTACAAGTGACTTTGATGTTTTTATGTCGTCGTTTCGTACGACGTATCTGTTTATTAAGACGGTAATATAAAATGATTGTACGTGGTGTGAGAGAGAAACGTTTATGGTGAGGAAATTACTCGATTTATTTGATGTTGAACCGAATGAAATGATGATTTTTTCCACCCAGTAGACCCTGTGATAGACAAAATGGGTAATTTGTCTCGACTCGATGTGTCTTCTTAAATCACATTTATGAGATACGATGAGTTGTGTAAGCGAATAAAGTACATAGATATTAATTTAGTGTGAAAATTGTGGCGAAATTTGTGGTTTTATAACCGACTCGGTTACCTATAATAAAGCTGAAGACGATTTTGATTTTTGACGCGAGTATAATGAAATAAAGAGTTTGAAAATTCGTTTATCCTGCTCCTGCTTCGAAGAACGAGACGAATACAAAATTTCTCATTGGGGTGGTTTGGCTTCACTCGTTTAGATATAAGTACCGCTTGTGTGAGAGACGTTGTTAAAGAGGAGTGAAAAAAATTAAGATGTTGCCTTATACGTATACTCGACGTAGATTATAAAGAAGAAGCAGAAAGCAGGGTAAAAACAACGAAAAGATTTCTCTTTTTCGAGTTGAAAGTTGTGTTAAAACTTGAAGAGACGTAATGTCCATTAAAGTTTTTTTTTCTTCTTTTGTTCTTTCGTATATGTATAAGACTCGTATGTACGATGCGAAGAAAAAGACACACGGTGTGTGTGGCGATTTTTGAAGACCATATGTTACGATAGACACGTCTCGTTTTTATTATACAGTGTAGTCTTAACGCTGGGGCACTTATCAAAAACAAATGCAACAAATTAAGAACCGTATAATCGACACGACGAAGCGAGCTGGGTTGTAAGAAAATTAAAAGTTGGATTTTTTATATCGACTTCTTTACAGAGTGTGATAAAGTTCTAAGAGACATGGACAGGTCTTATTTTTATAAAAGATTTTTTTTCGCAAGGGTTTCTGTGAGATTTGATGGAGGCTGTGATAATGTTAGGTTTTAACTGTTTTCGTTTCAAATTCTATCGATAGGTTTTTATTTTTCCAAAAAAAGTGATATTTTTTTACCCCCTTTTTTTCAGAAGAGGGAGAGGCAGAATTGTACGCAAAATGTGATTCTTTTGGAAATGGGGAATTTTTAGGGATTGAACTTGAAGCATGAATACTATTTTGAGAAAATTTTCACTTTTTTTTTTTGAGAGGAAAGGAATACGAAAAACTGCAGATTTTTGGTAGGTTTAGATACATACCGTTGAAGGGGAATTGAAAGAAGAATTCTCTGAAAATTGTCTCATGCGGGTGAAAAAAATTCATGTGTTGTGCACTTTTTTTTCTCTAGTGAATACTTGTTGAAACCCAAAAGATGCTATTTTGGTGGTGAAATTGAAAAAAAATGATTATGATAGGTTAGATAGGTAGGTCAATCAATCAGTCAAATAGCCTTTATTAGAACTGCAGTACAATATCAATTCAAAGATAGGTAGGTACCATACAGAATATTTTGCTTTGTAGCTTTATTATAAAAGTATACTGTAATAAGAGGACACTGTGAAAAGGCCACCAAAAGTTCAATTTTAGTGGATGCAAAACACAAAAAAAAATGTTAAAGGTTAGTAACAAAAAATAAATGACTTAAAAAAATTGAATGCTTTTTGAGATGCTAAATTTTTCAGTTGATTTTTCATTCATTTCTCAAGAATAACTGCTTACATTTTATCATTTTTCTAGTATCTTTGAATTTTTGAACGTACCATTCTCAATGATACGACTAAAATAATGGAAATTTCGCTTGAAATCAGGAAACATTTTGATACGTATTTAGTGTCCCAGAGTTGGAAAAATGATATCTATTTTTTGAAGACAAATGCAGGTGCTGAATTACAGTTGAGATGCTGGACTGGAAATATTTCATGGAAAATAATATGCTAGATGCTAAATTACATATTTTGGAACTTGGATGGAAAAGAATTATGCCAAATCGGCCATCCATTATGTCAACTTGAGAATATTTTATGCTCATTTTTGTAATAAAATGTTCAGAAGAGTTCAAATTTCGATAATTTTGAAATTTCTACGATTGTTTTTCAGGGAGGTAGGAGAGAAAAATGAACCCTGGAGGGGGGAGGGAGACTTCTAGAAATGTGGGATCAAAAGCAGTTTGCTCGGGTTGCTAGCTGTATAGTTATTCATTCTTGTTTTTTCTCCATCAAAAATTACACTTCTTGTGCGTTTATGATCATTTTTTTTCAAATATGAACTTTTTCGTTGATAATTGCAATCGAAATCTTCAATAAACAGGAGTTGGCTAATACTAAAATTTTATTTTGAAATATTCTTTGAATCATTCGCCAAAAATTTAAGGGCTTTGATGAAAGCTTTTCGAGGGTTTGGAAGAAACATTTTTTGATGGCTTTGCTTTGTCTACCTGTTTTTTGGAGAAATGCTTATTTTTATTCTAAACCAAACAAATTACAAAGAAAAAAATGTATGCTTCAAAGCTCAAATGTTTTTTTAGATCATTCCGCGGTTGACAAAAATGGCGTATTGAACAGAGTGCTACAATATTGTAGTCCATGTTTTTTCATTTTTTTCTCTGATTTACAATTTTTCTTATATTTATTTTGAATGATTGAGTTTTAATTTTTTTTCCTCCAAGAACCATAAAATGTTTCATTGTATTTTCACCTCTGAAATCATCATAGAGGATAAAAAATATGCAGTCTTTAAATAGGTAAGTATTGCTAAAAAAAAAGATGAATTTTTTTCAATTCTTTTTGAAAATGTTTTGCCAACAAGGAAACCTTGTGAACTCACCACTTCCAATTTGGCTAAAAACCAAATTTTTAGCTGCCGAAATTGATTACAGCGTCTTCTGGAGTGATTTTAGTATGTTTGAGAAACACTAATCTCTGCTGGAGGCTCCATATCGTCTCGAAAATGATCGCAATCGATTCAGGATGGTCAATTTTAGGGTAATAGGCGAAGTTTTGTACAGGTCCCTCCAGAAATAAGCGTTACTGGAATTTTCCCAAAATGTGGAATATTCAACTGGTAAAAAAATATAAGAAGGTACTCGTGATCTCGTCACCTCGGATTCGCGATTCAACATGCCCTAATCGATTGAGGATATTGAACTTACGGTAGGATTAAAATTTTAGCTGCTGAAGTTGATCACAATGCCTTCTGGGGGGATTCCAGTGTGCTGGAGAAAAACTTATTTCTGCTGGAGGCTCCAGAGTGTCTCGAAAATGGACGCAATCGATTCGAAAGGTCGACTTTTGTATCAAAGCCAAATTTCAGATGCCATTTTAATGAAAACATTGTCAGGATTTGGACTATAGGTATTTCAGCCATTTTCAAAAATTCGCCAAAAATTTAAAAAATCAATTTCAGAAACTCAAAAATTTGGTTCTGAGACGTGAGTGACATGAACTTCTACCTATAGTGAGCCAAATTTCAGCCAAATTGGAAATGACGAGTCGACGAGTTCACCTTGTAAACAAAATTTCGAATGCTTAAAAATTGAAAGTGACATTTTCCTCAGATTTGTGATTCAAATTTTTTATTAGGTATCTAACATAAGATTTGCTTGAAAAATTAGATGTAAAATTCATCAGTTCGCGAAGAGGTGTTGACAGGTCGACAGTTTTATATTTTAGAAGAAAATTCAAATTTTTCAGCTGCTGAGAGTAATCTTTCAATTTTTCGCCATTTTTCAACAATTTTCGTAATCTGACACCTTTGGATGAAATGGGTAAAAATTATGTGTTTTTTTTGGGGGGGGGGGGAGACTAAAATTCGTCTGTTTTTACCCCTCATTCGCAATATATTAGCAGCCCAAATTGATTTTTAATCATTCCCAAAACAATGATCCAAAAAACTGATAAAGATGATTTTTTTTTTTTCATTGGACACTCTAAAATTACTCGAAACGATCAAATCTTGCTCTGAAGGGTTTATACATACCTATAAGCCATAAACCATTATTTGTATTTCCATTTTCTGTTAAATAGTGCTTAAATGTCGAAGATGAGTTTTCTGCCTTTTTTTAATGTCCCCAAAGCAATAAAAATGAAAATTTTAGTCATTCTCGAGCCTTTTTACTGTGAAATGTTCCATTCAAACAAACCTAAGCAAATAATAAGAAATTCTTGGCCAAGTACAGTAGCTTTGAAAAATTTTAAATTTTTTCGTTTGAAAATGTTTTTTAAAGGGGAAAAATTTTCATTTTAAATGGAGCAGGTTGTTTCTGTAATGTAAACCTATCGTTGCATAAAACGACAAATGAGATTTTCACATAATTTTTTAAAGCAAGTAAAGACGAGCAATCAGAAAAAAAAACAAATTGGTTCAAAAATGACTAGAATATTCTGATTTATTGTGAAAAGTGTACCTAACTATATATATAAAAAGTGAACTGGTCAAACATCTGATGATTAGGTATCACCGAATTACAATCGTATTTTTCGATCTCTAAAAGACGTAGGCACTTATTCGTAACAAAACAATGTTGACAACCGTTTTATTGAAAATTCAACTAATTTTTCGCAAAAATCTGCATTTGACAAGACGAAGGTGAAAGTTCACGTCCGATATGATGAACTTCGTCGGGGGCTCTTGAACCTCGTATAATAGTATCGTTGTGATGTAAAAATTGATGTGCGAGGGTTAAAACAGCACGAACTTGCAGTGATTTGGGGATAAGAGAACCATTATAAGGGTATTTACTCGTACATGAGAGAAGGAGAGTCGTATTGGAAAGTTTCCTACAGTCATAATAATTTTAAAATGCATAAGTATCTATATATAAGGCGGACTATACAACGTTATTTACGAAATTCGCATTATACACGTGTGTTTATGATACGTTGAAAATTACAGTATCGTGTACCTACTATACCCATTTTCTCGTACATTGTATATTAAATAATATAATATACATATACACAGTGTCAAAGTGATGGAGGCTTTCGGGCTCGGGGTCTTTTTGTAGTATATGTAGGGCGGCTTGCGCGATCTAAATCGCTACAGCAGTGTAGCAGATCCGAACCGAGTATAGGTAGTACAATAAGGGTGAATTTCTAATGAGAAATCTTCCCTTGTTTAATTAATAACGACCATCGCATGTTCGAACCAAGTTTGGTACTTTAGACGTATTGTAATCCAGGGTATTATTTGGTAATAAAGTGATACGAAGTGATTTTTTTGTTTTCTATTTGCCATCTCTTGTCTCGATGAGCGGAACGAATTTTAAAGAGAGAGATGTGTGTAGACGAACACGTGTGTTTGTGGTGGGTAGTGGGTATAGGTTTTTGTTAGAGCTAAAGAATTGATTTGTTTGAGATGGTATAAAATAAGAAAATCGTGCTGGGATTTGAGTTTAGGTTTGGTGGAGTAGAATATATTGAAGTTTAAAAGTTTTGCTAGTATGGACAAATTGAAGAAACGAAAATGAATGAAATCAAATTTCTGGGTATTTTGGTTCAATTGTTGTGCCCATCTTATGGTTTTATTGAATGATTTTTATGGTGAGTTTTTATTTTCAAATTCCATTATTAGATTTGAGGTCAATTTAAGTGAAGACGAATTAACCTTAAATTCGCAGGCAATAAGTAGCTAATTGAAAATTCTCTCAGGGATTTAGATTTAGCAAATGGATCGTGCCAGGACTTGAGACAAATGCGATGCTCAAAAAAAGGTGCTTATGATTGGTTCTGTATCCGAGGGCTTTTCAAAAGAGAGCCCAAAATTAACAGTTTCACTAATTTTCATCTTACTGACGTCGTTTTTGAAATTGGTGGTCAAAATCAATAAGGTTTAAATTGACTTGAGAAAATTAATATTGTGAAATTCCTTCTTTGAAGGATTTTCTGTGAAATAGGTACCTTAATTTTTCATTTACAAAAAAAAACTTCGATTTTTCATAAATTTGGTCGTTGATTCTCTTTTTTTTTTGATTTTGTTCAAACTGTTTGCTCCATTATTCAATTTAAGTCTAATTTGATCAATTTTCTTCGAAAAAAATGGAAAATGTAAAATTATGGAACAGATTTTTTTTTTCAACTTTCTGATTGCCAAAATCAAAACAATTATTTGAAGCAGACCGAACGATTTTTGTTGAAAAAGGAACCATTTGACATTTGACAAAGCTGAATCAATTTCAACAAAAGTTGGAGAAATTTCAGAGCCTTCAAATGAATTAGTTTGCACGAAGAATGGATTTTTTTTTAGCCAAATGCGTTTTTATTTATTTTCGAATGAAAGGGATGGAAATTCATCTCCCATCTAAATTTTATTCTTTCGAAATCAAATTCTACCAATTCCAACTGTTTTGAAAATTTCAACGATATTTTGACTATTTTCATGATTTTTGAAGTCTTTTCGAATACGTTAAAATTCATAGGGCGTCTAAAAATTCTGTGTCCAAATTTTCAAAATATACAAAATATTCAAGTACCCTATTTACATAGATAATTATTATTAAACAATTTTCAAAATGTTTCGAAGTCCATCAAAATCGTGGAAATTTTTTTTGAATTCTCGATACTTAATTTTACTTTTTTTGAATTGTTGCTTCATTTTTCACAGAATGAGTTCTTATCAATTTCAATGCTTTTTTTGAAGGTGTTTTTATATCATTTTAATGAGTTTCCAATACTTTTTCATGTATTTTAAGCAATTTTACGAAAATGCTGTGTCTTTTTTTGTGGATTTTTACACCATTTTTACGTGTGTTTTTAACACTTTCGTTGTATTTTTGGAGGATATTACATGCTTCAATTTCATCAATTATTAATAGTTTTCGGAATTTTGAGTAATTTCATTAGATTTTAACGCGTTTTCGACACTTTTTCGTGCATTTTTGGCAAGTTTTATTTAAAAATTTCGTTTGTTCGGAGTCCCTTTCATTTATTTAAACGTTTTTTTGGAGGGGAGGGGAGGGGTATTTTTACTCTATTTTAACGCATTTTGCATTTTTGGTAAATTTTTACTATTTTATCGCTTTCTAGTAATTTTAGGCAATTTT
This sequence comes from Planococcus citri, assembly GCF_950023065.1. Taxonomy (NCBI): domain Eukaryota; kingdom Metazoa; phylum Arthropoda; class Insecta; order Hemiptera; family Pseudococcidae; genus Planococcus; species Planococcus citri. The sequence goes on along the minus strand of NC_088679.1, from coordinate 19,547,005 downwards.
GATGTTTTTTTTTTTAGATGTTTTCATCACATTTTAACTCGTTCTTAATTCTTTTTCATGCATCTTTGGCAAATTTCATCAAAATTTCACCAGTTTTCGGTAATCATTTTAATTGATTTTATTTAATGTTTTTTTTTTTTTCAAGTTTTCACAACTCGAATTTTTTGGTTGCTGAAAAGTAGGTACATTGATTTTCTGATTGAGGAATTCGAAAAGAGGGAACTAAATTTATAAATTGGAAAGATAGTGGGGAAAAATCGAAATTTTGCGATAGACGGTGAACAAATTTCCATCCTGGTTTTGCTAAAAACGTGTTCCATTTTCAAAATACTACAAATTTTTGATGAAAAATTGTCTTGTTTGGTATAAAAAGTAGTAATCTTGGAATATTAGAATATTCTCGAATAATCAATTAAGTTGCTTGAAATTTTGATTGCTGTTTTTTTTTTTCATTTTTTCCCTCATGATGTTTTCAAACGTTATCTTTTCTGATAAAAATCTCTTTGTGAAAAAAATAATTCGTTTTTGATATTTTTTCTGTTTGAGGCTATCTTTGAGAGCCATGAATTTCTATGAAGATTCAACCTTTTCCTGTGTAGATTTTTTTTGAGATTTTGGTAATTCGAACTTCTTTAATGACAAATCTAGTTATAGAGGAAAAATTTCCAGTGATTGTATTTTTTCTGTTTTTTTGTATGTAGGATTTTAAAAATGATGTTCTGCTCTGATTTTTCCTGACCTCCCCTCCTCTTCTTCCCTAAATGCATTTGAAAAGCTAAAATTTTGTCTTTTGATATATAGGTAGTGAATGTCTTGTAAGATTTCCTGGGGTTTCATTCGAATTTTCAGCTCCTCAACTTTCACTCTCCGTCAGCCGTCTCTTCAATGATTCTCAAAAGTGGAGTTTCGTGCTCATTTTTAAAAAAGTTTCTATGCTATTGTCTCTCTAGATTTCTTGTGAATTGATTTTTGAAGGGAGAGAATAGGTATAGAAATAGGAAGGATGAATAAGGATGATGGTCCTATAAGTGTGGTTTTTGGTAGAGTTCTATTGCTTGTTTATTTATTTTATTTATTTATTTATTTATTTATTTATTTATTTATTTAATAAATTAATATTAATTAATTTTTCTAATATTCGCTATTTTTACAACCGATTTTAATTCGAATTAATTTTTTCCAGGGCAGCAGCAGCAATTCCACGCTTTCGCTTTCGGTCAACGGCCATTTTTAACGGGACATTTCGGCAACCCTTTGGATTCGCTGCAAAGAGCAACCGATCCATTGGCCTTTCGTATGCCAGCCATGTCGAATTGTCAAAGTAAGAATAATTATGGTTATTTTAGTAGAAATTGTCGGAGTGTATCATATACTCCATACTCGCAGTACACAAAGGCTATGGCTATAGGTATATTATCTCTATAAGCATTAATCATGCCCTGTGAGAATTCCCTAATCACTTTAAACACTGTACGAGTATAGATGTACGTCGAGTCGCGTGTAAATTCAATATTCGCTGATAGACTGTGCCAATTCTACGTGTACAGCGCTGATAATAAATCAGCTGATGAGAAATGGGTGTTTGCCATGGGCGACGAATGTAATTTGTTTTCGTGTGAATACGTATTATAACGTACAAATACACATTATACTCGACTAATTCCTGTACCTAAACGCGAAAAGGGAATTTTGGGGATGAAAATGGAGCGGTGGCGAAAGCCTGTGCGAGAGATTCTTATACGATGACGATAGAGGAGAAGTAAAATATTTGAAAAAAATAAATGTATTCAGCACGTGTCCGTTGTTTCGGTGTCAAGAACTGGTCCCCCACGAAGAGGTTTATGGCTTATTTCCTGACCCAATCGCGGCTTTGTAGGAAGCTACCAAATTTAGACAATGGTCTTACGAGGTTTTTTTCAATGTGTGTGTGTGAGCCTGCGACCCTGATGTAAGAACAGATGTATTTAGAGGAATCCTTTTTTCGTGGTGTTTTTTTTTTCGAACGATCTCGTCTCTATCTGTTTCACTATAGATATTTCAAGGATTCGAGAAGGAAACATGTTGTGATGCACATAGAAAGACTGGTAGCGTTTTATCCAGGGTTTGAGAACGTTGAATGAGAAATATTTTCAAAGTGGAAAGTATAGTACGATGAATTAATAGGCTTATAAGGTGTATAGAATTGTGCGAAGAAATAAGATGAGTCATTGAAAAAGAGAGATGATTGCTTATGTGTAAAACGAAAGCTCATATTGAAAGTTTTTTCAACGTTAGAAGGCTTTTTCTTCCAATAGTCTGTAGCCTACGTGTAGGTACAATTTCGAAGTAAATTAGTAATTTGTAACGAACTTCAGCTAGTACATACATATACCTATTTATACCATAGAAGTAAAGTATGGAGAAGGACTAAGGATACGTAACTAGTTGAAATTCATTTTCAATTTCATATAAATCTAAGAGTATATTAATCTACTATAGGAATAGGCTCTCGTTTAAGAAATTAATTAAAAGTCGAGTAATCTTCGTTTCTCCTGCATATTTCTCTGCATGTAAAAGAGAATTTATTGAGCATAGGTTTTCAAGTTTTAAGAGTATAGTGAGGTACACATTATAAGAGAGTAAAATATTTAACGAGTATTTCAGATTAGCCTTAGGCTTGAATAGATGGGATATTCGGACGAATAATTTGTAAAGATACGAGAGAGAATTGCAAAGTGTAGGTTTTGTTTGGTTTGTTTTGCTGGGTTTTGGAGTGGTTTATTTTGGTATGTTCAGTATGAAATACAATTCGTACGTAGTACGTACGTATCAGAACGTGAAATTTTGCGAAAAAATTGTTTAATTTTGTTGATGATAATCTCGTGGGTTATGAGTAATTTATTCGGCGGTTTAATGGAATGGTTGTGAAATTTTATTGTTGGAAAAATTACATTGGATTTAAAATTCTTTCGTGAAATACAAATAAGTACATAATACCTATTAGATGATTTTAAATGCTGGATTTCGAAAAAAAATCTCTCTTCAGAATCAAAGAGCATTAGCCGGATAGAATATGCGATTTGGTCTTTATTCTCGGATTTTGAAACTAACCAGCAGAAGTTGTTCCTTAATGGCCCAAAACTTCTGTCATGAAATTTTAAATCGCCGAATCACTTCTTCTAACCCCTTCAAATGAGGTGAAATTGAAATTCAGAGAAAAATTTTGTTTTTTGGCAGTTGTTGCTCAATTTTTTTCAAACTTGCAGGGATGTTTCACAACTACAAAAGTTACTCGTAGACATTTTTTGAAATTTTTTCAAGCATATATCTTCTGGACAAAATGCGTATTTTTAGATTTTAAACGGAATTTTCATTGAGTTTTTTTTAGAGATGCAAGCATGAAAAAAATATATATTTTTTAAATATTTTTTCCCGGCTAAATTGGTCGATTAGGGTCCAACATTTTTTTTCGCAATATATTACAAATGACGCTCAACCACACAATCAACACAAATTTAGACCAAATTCGTCAATTTTTTTTTTATTTTTCAATTCTTATTTTAAAAAAACCTGATTCATGCCATTTTGGGAACCCCTGAACCGCCTTCCGGGTCACCTACCCGGCCAAATTTCATGTATAGGCTAATATGTATCAACTCGAAATACATCGTCTTGTACGTATTTTGATTTTTAAAAAAATCAAAACTTCTAATTTTTTACTCGTGGTTGTCGAAGTCAGGTTTTTTCAATTTGGAAAAATGGGCTCTTTACAGGTGAAAAGAACCAAAGATTTTGAATTTCTCTGAAAATTTAAAACTGAAATTGCAATTTTATCCCATTTGAGGGGATCGGAAAGGATTTTACGATCTAAAAAATTTGTTTCAGAGATTTTCAGTTTCAAGGCTATATGCTCTTTTGTGTTGTCGAAGTGGATTTTTTTGATTTTTGGGGAATTTTTGAAAACGACGGAATTAGGCATTGGTAAGAATCTTTCAAAACGAATTTTGCAGTGAAAATTTTGAAACCAGGTTAGATATTAATCTAAAACTAACTTACCCCTTCGAACTTCGATTGCAACTATTTTCAAGTTTGTTTGAAGCCTCATCCGGGCAAAGGTTGATTTTTTTCATCGCATCGAAAAATTTTTTAAAGAAAATGTTGGTGTTAATTCTGACTGCTAAAAATTTGATTGTGTCATAAATTCGACAAGGTGAGTCCATTATTGGAGCGAGCGAATTGCTAATTCAAGGTGACTGGCGGGCTTAAAATGTTATTTTCTTATCGATGATAGAAAATTTCTCAGAATTTCTTCTGTCCTTTGAAGTCAACTGTTGAAACAATTTTGATCACTTTAAAGCCAATTTAAGAGCCACCATCTATTGAGAATGTTGATTTCAACGCTTTTGAGGAGCAATTTTAGTTCGTTGGAAAATACTGAACTTTCACCGGAGACTCAAAATTGAAAAGGATTGAATCAGGTTGTGCTGTGCTGTGTGCTGAACTTTTCTACTCGGATGTACTTCGAGCACTTGACCAAAAAAAAAATTCTCGAAATGACAGGACAGATGTTTTGATTATTTACTATTTTTCCTGCTGAAAAGATAAAATTGAACATTTTTGGACACATGTAGGAAGGTCCTTGTCTTTCGTTTAAGTTACCAAAAATTTTGGTGAGATGATTCAGATGAATGCTTTGATGCTCATTAGATCAAAATTTCTGAAATTCTTAACTTTTCCAAATTGTTCTTGGAGTTTCGTCTGTTTCTAGTTCCTATTTCGTATAGATATACCTATTTTGGATTTTAAAAAAATGCTTTGTAGGTAGTCGTTCCAAATAATTATTAGCAGTATCAAAAAAAGACACAATAGTCATTTTTATGCAGTAGTTTAGACGAAAAAATAGGGCAAAGGGGATGGGGGAGGGGTGGTCGAAATTCTGAAACTTCCAGTGTGTAAATAAAAAACAAGATCCTTCTATGTACTGTAGGTATAAGCGGATTTAGCATTTTCACGCCCCCACTCAGAATTCGAATTGTCATACCCTCTTAATAAAAAATTCATTCACGTGATTTTTTCAATAATTTTAAAAATGCACTGCGAGGATTTTCATAAATGCGAACAATTATCGACTTTTTTCAAATTTCTTTTACATTTTGAAAAAATACGTATGCAGTAAATTAAAACTGCTTAATTTTTGGGGGGAGGGAGGTGGGAAGGGTTATAATACCACAATTTGAACTTGACAAGATCATTAAGAGTGATTTTTTGCCATTTCTTTTCCATTTTAAAATTTTTAGTGAGGTAAAACTTCGAAAAATTTTGACTATATATTCACGAAAAAATGTTTGATTATTTTTTGAGAAATAACTCCTGGAGAATTTGTGGTTGTAAAATAGAACCATTAAAATACAAATGGCTAAATTTCATTTTTTAATTTTGGAAATTATTTTCTAATTTGACTTGTGAATTGTAGCGCAGGTTAATCAAAATCTGATCCAAACGAAGTGGAAAGCTGACGTTTGAATTTGCATCCCATTTTCAGTCTCTTAAATTAGTTGAAGGTACCTAGATCTGAACCGCTCTGGAGTCTCCAGTGGATTTCTAAATTCTCAGTTCTGAAAAAAAGTAGAATAATCTCAATAAAATTTCAGTTTATCCTGCACTCTCAGATTTACTCAGATTATTTGTATGTACCTAATTATTTCTGACCATTTCTATGTATAAATTTTCCAAAATTCACAGGTTTTTTCTCCAATGATTAATTTTTGAAAAAAAAGAAGATATAAATAAATGTGTCTTGATTCAAAAAGAGAAGAAATGGATTTTGAAAAATTGTGCTCAGATGATAAATGAATTGCAGCGGAATAAGTAAGACTGCTTTTTTTGATAAAAATTATTCAAACTTTCCTCGTTTATTTGCTTCAAAAATTATAGATAGAAATTGATTTTAAAACTGATGAGAATTTTTTTTATAAAAACATTAAAATTCGTGAAAAATCACAAAAAAAAGCTTAGAATTGCCTGAAAATTAACAAAATTTTGAAAACTTTCAATGTGTTTCGGAATGGCTAAAGTTGTGGAGAATTAATTTTTAGTTGTGTAGGTCTCGTCATGTTTTTCCCAGGAAGCTTTGCAATCGAGATATTCACAGAATACTGCTATTTTTAAAAATTTTTCTATTTGAACAAATAACTTTACTCGCCAGGGGCGCATCTCGATTCGAAGAAAAAATTTTGGATCGTGGTGAAGCAAAATTGGAAGAGCGTGTAAAAATACGTCATAAGCCGGAATTTCATGGGTGCTCAGGTGCATTTTTAGATTTTTTGTGAATTTTTAAAAATTAAATTTGGGCCAAAAGTACGAAAAAAATCAAAATTTTGCCACGTTTAAATCTGGTATGTGCAGTAGATATTTTCTCCCTCCACTCCCCCCCCCCCCAATCAATTAAAAACTGTTTCAAACCGTTTTGAGCAGTTCTTAGGTCTCCACAGCAGAAAGTTTTTGAAAGCCAAAATCCGTTTGTGCTGGTTTCAAAACTGATATCGCATATTTTTGCAATATTTAGTCGAGAGTGTCTCTTCAAAAAGGACTTATAAACGAAATGTCATATATAGCTCTCTTGAAATAATTTTTCGACATTTTGTAAATACAAAATATTTTTGATTCATTATCCGGGTGTAGAAAAACGTAGTTATCACTTTCGTGGCTTTCGAACTTATTTTCAAATGCTCAATCTAGGAAAAGCATTACAAGTATTTTTTTATTGAAGTTACAAAAAATTGTCTTCAAAATCTGGGTTAAAATAGTGAAAGGGTATTCCTGGTTAAGACAGGTGAAATGGCTCTGTTCCCAGATTTGGAAAATCATGATGGATTATTGTTGGGTACCTCCAATAAAAATTTTCGACCGGAATTTCCGCCCCCTAAACCACTCCCCTTGGTCAGTATAGCCAAAAAACGCGTTTTTTGCGCGAAAAATTCGGTATTCATGAGTGGTGGGGATAAAATTCTGGTACCACGCGGAATGTGTAGGGAAAGCCTGGGCCTTTTAACACGATTTTTTTCAAAAATTTTTATCGTGGTGGTGGGGGTAAAATTGACACAAGAAAACTTTGAAGCGCCACAGCTCCGAACTGAAGGGTACTACACAAAAACTGTTTTCGCCAAAATGTGTCTTTTTACTAGTACTTTCTTCCTACTAATCCATGAAATTGAAATTTTGTCTGCAAAAGGCTCATATTTGCAAAAAGCCCTGAAAAATACGAGTTTTTCGCGTTTTTTTACAAAATTATGCAAATTATGCGAAAAATGTATAGAACAAAAAATGTTAAACGTCGAATTTCACCCTAGAAAACGTGTTCATAAGGTTGTCAAGACGCTCATCTACTGAAGTTAGCTTAGATTGTAATCATGAGCTCTCTGAATAAAAAAATACCAAAAATATTCAAATTGAGGTCAGAGCGATTCAGTTATAATTTTCACAGTCTTCTCATTTTAAACACGTTTCCACAATGCTTTGTCAAAAAAATCCTTCAAAATGAAAAATATCGCAAGTCAAACTTACAAAAAGTTACCAAGAATAGGCAAATTACCCAAAAACTGTTCAGAAATTTAACTCAAAATCAGTATTTGCAGAAAATTTTGTCAATTTTACCCCCACCACTACGATAAAAATTTTTGAAAAAAATCGTGTTGAAAGGCCCAGGCTTATCGCCACCACTCATGGATATCGAATTTTTCGCGCAAAAAACGCGTTTTTTGGCTATACTGACCAAGGGAGGTGGGTTGGGGGCCGGAAATTCCGGTCAAAAATTTTTATTGGAGGTATACCCAACAATAATCCATCATGATTTTTCCAAATCTGAGAACAGGGCCATTTCACCTATCTTAACCGGGAATAACCTTTGAGTAATGAAGGCTTGGATATGAAAAATTGTATTTTTCAAAAAAGAAAAAAAAAACCGAATGCAAAGAAATCAAAACAAATTGAGAAGTTGGTTTCAACTCGATGAAATCATTGCAGGATGAACTTTATTTCTCGTTGAGTAACCGAAGGAGCCAAAGTTCAGTTTTGAATATGTCTGGTGTATTTTCACTCATTCTAAAAGTTTAATGAAAGCTGATATTTTGGCTTTCCAAATTTTTCCTTATCTTTTTCCCTTACAAAACGAATTAAGCTATTTCATGATTCCAATGCTGATAATATATTCCATCATGAAGTTTGCTCTTGCTCATAGTTCATTATTTTCCCTCCATTTTATGAGCTAATTGCCTCCGATGACTTTTGGTACTCGATTCATTTTCAAATAAAAGTAAGACAATCAATTTCCCAAAACAAGATGTGAGGTGCGGAGTCACTATACATATCTTGGTTGTTGAAATGGTGAAATGTTGGGGTTACCCAAAGCTATTCCACGAATTTGGTGAACATTGTAGCCCTTAGTTAGGTCGATGAAAGATCGAATATATAGACATTTATAGTGCATTTTGTTCGTGTAAAACGATAACATAAAAAAACAAATTACTCTTCGTCAACCATACCCATTACAGGACAATCTGTTATCTGCAAATAGAGTGAGACAGAGAGATGAAACGACAACGAGGCGGAAACTATCTAGTCACCAGGTTATATAGCCTTGTTTTACACGATGACACACGCGGTGGTAAAAGTATAGATGAGGCAATACGCAAAATATGCAGCATACTTCCAGCAATGCTTATGATCAAGGCTTAGGTCCCGGGTCCGGGCTCGTGTCGTGTCGCCGTGCCAGTAGGGCTTTAGGTTAAACTAAACTGTCAAATAAAAATGGCTCCAGCCTCTAGGCGGCGAGTTCGGCGTGTTATTTTTATGCATGTAAACCATCGTGTAGACATAAACGTAGGATGGTACCTCCGCATAAGGGATGGTAAAGTAGATTTATAGGTATTTTACGATATGCTCTCTAATATGCGAGGGAGTTTGCCACAGATCGGGGGCAGGGAGCAGGGGAGATGGCGCGTGTGTGGCGTAAATATAGGTTCACCGTACGTGTGGTGATGGTAGCCGAGGTTAATGGATGATACATTTTAAAGAGAGATGATGGAAGTTGAAAGTAAAAAAAAAAAAGAAAAATGACAAATATATTGATGATGATTTACAGATATGAGCCAATTCGGCTTCAACAACAGTCATCATTGGGGGTATGGCACGAGTAGTGGCTACTCTTCGTGGCCAGGATCGTTGAGTGGATGCACAGCAGCTGTTACTACTTCCGGTTTTAATAGTCCTAGTTTAACGTCAAGCTTTCCAACCGTTACAGACACGAATGGACATCAAAATAATCAAGACGCCGTGTTCAGTACAACCGGTAATTATCATCGATGTGTGCATCTTCTTCTCGCCAGTATTCCTTATTGTTGTAGAGTTTGGCTTATATATGTAGTATGGTAGATTAGACGCGAGTACCTTGTAGAAGTTGCTGTTGAATTTGAAATAGAAAAGTAGATAGGCAAAGTCTGGCGAACTGATGACTCTATAGGTCGACATTTAATGGGAATTTTTTTTCCGGTACCAAATTTTGCAGTCGCTTTACCAGATCCATCGAGTACGTCGACCGGATTAGAGCTCGAACAACAGCTGATGACCTCGAGTAATTTGCACAACGGTCATAACATGATCAACGACGCTTCGCTCGTGCCCAAATACACGACCGGATCGGAATGCCTAAGCGGTGGCACGAGATCGCTGTCTGATTCGTCCAACGGTGAATCGCCTATTGGAAACGATGATCTGTACGTCAGCCATAATGGTCATATGGGTACTGGTTCGAGTAGCTCGTTCCATCATCATCATATGCATCACCACGGCACCGGCAATAGTTACCACAATTCTCATTATCCAATGTTACCAGCCTCGTTATTTTATTCGCAACTTTACCACAGTGGATCGAATCCAAGCAGACAGATGTTAGACGATACCGAGCAAAGATGCTCGAACGCTGTCGTATCCCAAAGAGTGACCAATGATAACGCAGCTGTGTGGAGACCTTATTGATCAGACTATCACTGTCGATATCGAACTTGATACTGATGCTGTATGCAGATTATCCCCAGTTGTATTTTGTTACTATGTGTTGTTTTTTTTTGTCTTCTTATATTATGCTCTTTTTTTTCTTCCTCGTCCTCCTTCATTTTCCTTGTTCTGTTTGGTTTTTTTTCTTCTTCTCATTCTTAAATGTACCTAATTTGTTTTTTTCTTCGGTATAAATGTTTGTTTAGCTAATTTTTCATTATTATTGTGTATGTATTAATTTGTGTGCGGCAGCGTTACATATTTAATTAGTAATTTTGTTTGTGTATACTGTACTTTGTATTATGCTGGCCCTTCGTGTAAATAATTTGTACTTATTAAAAAAAAAATTAATATTATGATGATTTTATCGAAACAATGACCACTTGGAGGAGCGATGAACGCGGTTTGTATGATGAACATTTTATTTAATTTTGATTTATGTGCCTATATAAATTTTGAATGCTATCGCTGCTGATAACGCTTTTACCTATACCTTGGTACATCTACAATCTACATATCCATCCACTGTATCTAACCACATTTTGAGATTTTGTTCGTCTTTCTTCGGTACATACGTAGTATATTAATGGTGGTGTGATGTGCACGCGTTTTAAAATGGCTTATGTATTCTTTGGCAGGCTTGCCTCAAATAACCTCCAGAGATTAACATTACATAATTTTGCGGAGACCTATCCATATCTATCCATAATGAATCCCAAATTCCCAATCATGTAAATATCGACTGAATCGTAAGTATATTGTGAATTTTTGGCCGGATTTTCCATCACGTCTAGAATTTTAATCATCTAAGGAAATTATTGGGTGAATGTGAATTTTTTGCCATTTTTTTCGTTTTTTGAAATTGGCAATATAATGACCGAAAAATTGGCTGCATTATTTTCCAAAATATTTCTCCAGTTTCAGGATTTTTTCCCCAAAATTTTGAAAAATTTATAAAACAGCATTTTCCAAGTTTCAAAATTTTATGAATTTTCGACAATTTTAGAGTTGAGTTTTTTTTTTGAATTATAAGTGATACATTTTTGTCACAAGAAAAGTTGGTGGTATTTTCTGAGCAAAAAATCCACTAGTTTAAGCGAGGAAAATGATGCGAAAATCAATTTTTTGAATTTGTCAGGGTCTTTTATCTCATGAAAAAAAATCTGAAAAAATAATATTAGTAGGTACAGATACGTACCTAAATTTTACGATTGTAAATTAGGTATTTTTTCAAGCGGATTTTGCTTAATTTGGGTTATGGATCGTAAAAATTAAAATCCTAAAAATCCTGTTTTGTTTTAGGATTCCAAAATAGGTTTTTTAAAATTCGGCCGTTCGTTTTGACAGACTGTGAACAGATGAAATCTGGATTATTCAACATTTATAATCAACCAGGATGGTAGCTCTTTGATTGTGAAAATGGATTTTAAATTTTACTTATCATTCTTATCAAAACTGAAATTTTTGGCTGAATTTTCACATTTACCGTTTAGAAAAAATATGTTTTCAAGTACATAAAATTCTTCAAACTCTGTCCATTTGAGTTGAAATTACTGATTTTTCTTCCATGATCCATATGAAAGGGAAATCAGCTAATTTGAAGGATGTATAAGGGATATAAGTAATAAAATATCATCTAGGATGATGATGAAAAAAATTGCATCGATCCAAACGTAGTGATGTGTACCTCTACCCATGTAATTATTTTCAAGTTTACAAAACGACAAAAAAACATCCCAGTTTTCAATCTTAGAATACCCAAAGGACAAATCTGACAATTGGCATTTAAACTTGTTCTTTTTAATGCTCTTTTCGAAGATGGATTTTGGTTTTTTGGATTTTTTTGCCACACAAAATCTATACACAATCCATGCACAATTCAGATTTCAGATTCTTGAAAAATCTGTGTTATTATAAGAAAACAATCTTATTGATGTCATAGCTGTAGGTACGTTTGGAGAAATTCATGGCTTTTGACTTTTGAAAACCTGATATACTCAAACTTCTGTTAGTACCTACGAAAGAACATTTTGAAAAAGTTTTAAAATGCCCTGGGATGGTTCTCGTTGAGGTGCATCATTCTAGAAAATTGGAAAGAAAACTCAATTGGCATGGGAAATGTAAAGGCAAGGAGGATGGTAAGACTGATGTAGTGGGTTGAAATTTTTATCAACGAATTTTTGGATCGAGTCAAATTATCCTCATTTTACTTGATTTCAATCTTTTTGACTTTTTTGTCTCCGTTTCTTAAGCATTTTTCAAAAATCTTGCCCTCACCCTCTTCCCCTTTAAAAAGCTTGGTTTATATCCATTTCAGAACTTTTTGACCAGTGATTTGATTGATCCTGATGAATGATTCGTTCAATTTAAAAAATACTCATTCAGTTTTCTTCATTACTTGAAGGTTTTCGGCATACTATTTTGGCTGAATTTTTTTCAACATTAGGTAGATATTTGCAGTATGAGTCAATCCTCTGAATCAATGAAGCAATCTGGGGAAAAAATGAAGTACATATGAAAGATTGTAAAATGTAAAATTTCTCATCGAAACAAGTCGCCATAATTTTTTCTTAAGAAGATTATTTTCTAGAAATTTTTTTCTACCTATTATTTTCAAGAGTACAACTTTTATTTCTCATTCTTTTTTGAAAAGTAATTTTCCTGAATGAAAATTGAAGACGCGATTGGTCATTTGGTCCTACTGTTTTGATGTTTTTGTTTTTATTTTTTCCTAAGCTTGAATTTTTTTCAACGTGAAGAACTGAAAATTGAAATATTTCGGGTAAACTGAACTCGAAGATTTAATTGTCAGACGCTAAATTTTGTTCGTACTAACGAAATCAAGTCAAGTCAGTTTCGTCTACAGAAATGCTTGAATTTCAAAGTAGATATTTACAATGGAAAGCCAAAGTTGAAGTATTGAAAATTCAATAAAAATATCTCAAAAGCGAGACTCACTTGCTGATAGGAAACTTCACGTTGATTAATTCTTTTCGTATTCATTTTCTTAATAAGATGCTTCGTTGTCTCAAAATATTGACTTTAAATGTTTGAAAGTATGAAAAAAAATTTCAAAAAAAAAATTTTGTGATCCTTGTGGGTGAAAAATTTTATTGTCGAAATCATCATTGAAATTCAGTCAACCCTTTTCAGGTATTGGTCTATGAACTTGATTAGATATTCTGATTGGTACAAAGAGGACGCACCTATGTGCATTTTGTTAGTAGCCTACCTAGTACCTACCTATCTACTTTTACATACATAAAACGCCCTTTTTAGCCCGTTTTGGGGTTCCAGAAGTTCAATTTGAAAGGGCAAAGAGTGCGGACGACCTTGACTCAAAATTTGTGTATATGTTCAATTTTTTAGGAGTGTGGGGGGGGGAGGGAAATATCAAGAAAGTCAAAATAGGAATCGATCGATATGAATTCGAAAGTTGCATAATACTCGTAGCTTCATTGTTAGGTATGCCTTTTGGAGGAACCGGTTTTCCTATATCCCCTCCCCCTCCCCAAACTTGGAAAGCCGAAAGGTAAAGCTGAGCTTTTGGCTTTCGATAAAATATATGAAACTTTAGCTTTGGCTTTTAAAACTTACCTATATGGCTGACATGTCGTCTGGCTTTTGCCTAAATTTCAGCTGAGGTGAAATATAGCTTTTTTGGATGAAAAATAATTTTTAAAATTCAACCTTTTCATTGGAAAAAAATGTAAATTTGATATTCAAGTTTGAACGATATACTTATCATTATGAAATCAATTTGTTCAAATCAAATCATAATAATGAACTTTTATTTTTCGAGTAATGAAATCCGTTTCCTTATAAATTTCAAAACTTGTTAGCTTACACAAAAGTAACATAAAAATCTAATAGAAAAATCGAAAAAATCGAGCTTTTAGCTGGAAAATGACACAGCTGGACTGGCTTTCAATTTGCGAAAAGCCTCAGTCTGTCCCCTCCCTTTTTAGCTACAAAAAAGTGAATTTTTGCGTATTTCTAAAAATTGTTTTCGATTTATTCCCAAATTAAGGTAGGGGGGCTGAAATTTGTTGGGTGTATTCGGAGAGTGTCCTAAATGTGTTTTTTGAGATTTAAACGTTTCAACCCTTCTTTATCCTTCTTCAGGTACAAAAAAGTAGACTTCTTCAATTCAATATAAATATTTTTTCCAGTTTGTTTTAAATTCCCGAACAATTTTTTTTGATAATAGAAACAAAATTGTTCATGGATGTTAACCCCTGCCTCTCCTCCTCCCATCCGTTCCTTCATAGCATCAAGATGAAGTTCAGAATTTCGAAATTGAATTTCATAGGTACCTATCAATCAAAAAAATATGGGATGAATTGTCTCTATTTTTTTTTAATGTCATTTTTCCAAGTTCAGTCGACCTGTTGAAAACGACAAAAATAAGAGAGCGAGTTGCGCTCTCAAATTTCATATTCAAGAGAATGCTTATTGATTGTGATCTTAGTGTAAGTGTTTTTGAGTAAAAATTTGGGTAGAATTAATTTTCAAAAACCCTACCATGAGTTATAACTTCTTGCAGAAATTTCGACTTACCTTGTGGAGAGGAGGGTGTGGGGGAGTAATTCTGGAAGGTTGGAAGACTCGTAAAAATGAATGGTAGGTATTTGTTCTTGTGTCGTGTCAGATTTTTAATAGCCTACCTATTTATCAGAATCAGTTTTTGGTCAAAATATGAAACATTTTTCTTTTGACTGCGTTTTCATTTGGCAAATTTTTTAATACAATGATTTGGGAATCATTTGCAAAAAGTAAAACTGGATGGAAAATTCGGCTTCAAAGTCGCAGCCACCTTCTCTGCGACTGCTTTCCTATTTCTTTTTCCAATAATATTGTTTGCACAATGTACCTACTCGTAGTATGACTGTATACCAAAGAGAAAAATTGATCACGCTTACTCATAAGGATTTTATTTTTTTTGACATTTTCTTTTTGTTATAATATTTTTTATCGAGTTTTCTTTTTTGGCGTTGAATACGATTGCCTGTTTTTTTCTCCGTTTTTCTTATTTTTTGAAGGTTGCCTTAGTGGAATATCTAGTCTATGTAAACTTTTTATTGTCTATGAATATTCATGTACATAAGATTTTTTTTTTGAAAAATGTGATAAATTGTTACGATTAAATTTATTATTAAAACGTCAGAGATCCTGAATGGTAGTTTTTATTTGGGTAATCGTAGCCACTTGTATTCCAAACGTAGGCTATACGAGTACTATAATCAAGCGGAGGAGGTATAGAATTGCATAAAATTAAAATTTTTATTAGGTATCCGAAACATGTTAATTTGATACGCTGGAAAATGAGCGAATGCGAGAACTACGCGCGAAAAATATTAAATTTATCCGAAACGTACTACTGTCTACATCGCGAGTAAGTACGTATATATTTATACGTAAGAATAAGCTAATGAATATTAATAATTTAAAATAGTATATAAGGCTCGGTTCTCTCGACTATATAAATGTATAGGCGATGAAGAGAAGTTATTTAATATCCGGAATTATTTCAATGTTGTTCGTACAGTATACTCGTAAGAAGCGAGTGTATCTACAATTCAGTTAGAAAGCTTGGGCGAAATTAAGGAAAACATTCAATTATGGGTAGGGTTAAAAGTGGACCCGAGGGAGCTATATATTGCGGCGCAGTGATCTTAGAAATGAGCATTCTTCATTTTATACTGCGTGTATTATATACCAAGGATAAGGATAAGGATAAGAGATGCCGAATTTATTCATATTTCGGCGCGAAAGCTGCCATCGCCAGCGCCAAGCCCGAAGCTGCAGATGAGAAACGTATACGGCAAAACGTGAGGTTATTTATTCCGTACAAATGGTAATAATTAACCGCGTTTCATATCCCCTTATATAGTTTATAATGGAGCTTTATGAAGCTTTTATGACGCTATAATTTCTACCGGGGAAGCTTGCTTTTTGCCGACGAAAAGATAAATTATATAAACTAGGTAGGAGGAGGAGGTACTCGTATATTGAGAAGCAGAAACAGAAGCTCTTGTTGGGTGTGATAAAGTTGCATCGTAAGTGAGTGTGTGTGATGATTTTCCATTTCCAGCAACGAAGACGATAAAGGTGGAGATGAGTGTGTTGGAGAATGTGTGTGTGAAGAGTTGTTTCGAGTTTATTGATGCGGGTGATTTTCAATTGAACGAGGACGAAGGGCTTAGAGACTAATTTGATCGACTCGATCGTAATAGTTTAATTACGTGTGAACTTATTTTCTATGATTTGAATTAATTACCTACTGGATAATTTGGATGGATGTAATCTGGCTCGAGTGTAAAGTAATTAAAATGTGTTTATTATAGTCG
Organism: Planococcus citri; assembly: GCF_950023065.1. NCBI lineage: Eukaryota > Metazoa > Arthropoda > Insecta > Hemiptera > Pseudococcidae > Planococcus > Planococcus citri. The sequence goes on along the minus strand of NC_088679.1, from coordinate 19,530,626 downwards.
TTTGTAACACTTGTTGAGGAACTAGGATATAAGATTGATGCAGTTTTCAAGGTCGAATATGTACTGACGATTTTATGAGACAAATTATCGAGTGAAATGGACGAGTAGGTACTAATTTTTTTCCACAACATGGGAGGTATTAACTATTTCAAAACTGACAGATTTAAACCTTGGCTAGCTAAATCGAAAGAGCATGGAAAAATACATCACTAGACTAAATTTGAGATGCTTAATTGCATTTTTAGATTTTTAGCGAATTTTCAAGAATCAAATTTGGACCAAAAACGTGAAAAAAATCAAAATTTTACCAAACTGATCTTGAAAGCTGGAATTTTATACGTTGTTAGCCTATTTGGGAACCTCAAATTGATTGAAGACTATTTTGAACCGTGTTGAGCAGTTCTGAACCCTCCAGAAAATGTTTGGAAATTGAGATTTCCGAAAAATTTTACTCAATGAAGTTTGAAAAGCTGAAATTTACATTGTGCTCTAATTTTAAAATTCTGAATCGATTGAAGGTGGTTTCAAGCCGTTCTGGCGCCTCTAGCGATAGTTTGGAAGTCCCACAGTTTCAAAAAGTGTTGAAAAAAATTGTCCAAATTAACTCGAACACGTATAAAGGAATTGGGGCTCGTTATTAGTATTCCCACTAATCTGTTTTGAAAAATTATTGTTTAATCGGTCAAAGGGGTCCCTACTTTGACAGATTTTAGGACGTTTTATTTCAAAAATTGCACTATATGCTGGAAGCTCCAGAGTCCAGACCACGCTGAAAATGGTCCGAAACCGTTTATGACAAATTCAGAGGGTCAAAAATAGTGTACCACCCAAATTTTAGCTTTCTAGGTCAATTTGATGAATTTTTAAACATTTTTTTTTTTGCATTTTTGGGCCTTTTATTTCTTTAACTTTATTTCGATAAAATTGAAATTATCATTACCCTTTGTCAGCGTGACATTTTAGAAAATGAGAATATATGAGATTTTCCTTCCTTTGGACTGAAATTAATTTCTCAATGTTGCAAAAGAATTTAAAAATTAGAAATTTTCCTTCAAATTAAGATTCAAACCCAGAAGTGAGAGTCGAAAGGAAACTTGGGATGTTGAAAAAATTGAACATCAAGTTGGAAAAATCAATTATTGCCAAAAAAAAATTGATCTCGAATTGGAGAAATAGAAAAAAATTGCGTTTATATTGGAAAAAATGAGGTCATTCTAGTGACTTTGCTTTCATTTTTTGTCATACTCGTACATTTTGTAGTCTCCAGAAGATGGTTTCTTTGATAAATTGTACCCTACCCTTATAAATAATTAAGTAAAAAATAGAATGAATCGATTTTCCCCCAAATTTTTCAAGCAAAAAAGTCGTCTGCGAGAGTTCCAAAAGTGTGTACTATTTTTTTGAGGGAAGGGGGGGAGATCAAAATTTTCTTCATATTTTTTAGAAACTTGCTTTTAGATTGTAATTTAAGCAATCCAAAAGTTTCGAAAACTGTAAAAGTATATGTAAAAATATCTAAAAAGTGAATCATAACTAATTCAAATAGGGGGGGGGGGCTTGACGAGGTAATCGTTCTACGAGTAACTTCGTTTTTCAGCCAAAAAAGTAGTTTTTCATCATTTCTTCGTTTTTTCTACGAAATCACGAAGATTTCCAAGTTTATTAAAAAAGTCAAACAGTAGTGATAAAAAATTTGCCCCTGAAATTTAAAAAATAAATTTAAGAATGTTGAAATGTTTCAACTTGTTGATCACATTATCGAAGGAGGTATGTAATTAGGTGTAGGTGTAGGTTGGTTTAGGCATTTTTTTTTTTTTTTTTTTTTTTTAGGAAGAAAGTAGATACCTTGCTTACTTATTTATTTCAATTGACAGTAAATTTTTGGACTATGTACTACCTATTCAAATAATGCTCCAATGGACCATTTTTCAGAAGCTGATTTTTTTACTTTCATGGAAGTTTGTAAAATTTAGATTTGATATATTTCTTCCGAGAACGTCAAAAACATACCTTGTAACTTCAAAAGAATATATTAAAAAAAGAACATTAGTTTTCAATTCTACTTGTGTAAATCTGTTTGAGCTTTAAAAATTTGATTTGATTTTTTTCAAGACCTGGTAAATCCAGAAAGACTGCTTGAAGCTTCAGAACAATTTCAAATAAAAGCAACGGATTGATTCTGGAGAGGGGAATCAAAAATCGGATTTGAATTAAATTCCCACTTTTTTCATTGACAAGCCCGGAGCAATTTTCGTTATTATTTTCTTCTCTCAAAAATTGCCATTGAAAAAATGTTGAATTATTTGAACTCACAAGAAAGGATTTTTAAAATTTGTTCTGAAATGAGTACTTACCTACTTTTCCTACTTATATCGAATGGGCCAGGAGAACGATTCATACAACTTTTTGTATGATATTACATTTTACTCACGAAGTCTTTTCTATAGATTTTTTCCCTACTAGAAATCTGCTAGAGGCTCCTAGTGGTTTGAAATTACTATTTACCAATGGATGGAATGGAATTGGGGCAGGGGGGGGGTGGTTGGAAAATGAAATGTGAAATAAACTCAGGTTTTCAATTCTAAATTATTCATTTTTTAAAAATGCCTTGAACCAAAGAATTTTTGAAAATTTCTAAAAAAAATCGAGAAATGAAATTCAATGCTTGAAATAGGACTTAGCTGTGAAATTTTAGACGCACCTTTGATTTTTTCTGTCCGCTTAGGATTCCTTCCTTGTTGGAGTTTTGCTTCGAAACAGAACGAACCAAGTTAAATACACAGGCAACTATTTTGATCGTTGAAGATGAATTACGTTTTTCTGACGAGTTTTAGTAGATAATGATTTATGATTTACGTATTGAAAATTTCGCCATGATCGGCTGTTTTTGAGTTGAGTTGATCAAAAAGTCAAAAACTGAATTCCAGTGTTTGAGAAACAGATACTCGTATAGGATTTATTATAGTCGTATAAAGTATATGAAGTGGCCCCCTTGAAAAATTCTCCCCATTACTTGACTCCATTTCGAATTCATTCGCTAAAAATTAATTTTGATTTGTAATTTTCTAATTAATGAATTTTTCACGTTCCTATATCATCTCATTTCATATAATTTCTTCTTTTTATGTTTTAAATTTATAAAAAAAAAAACTTCACTTTTGTAAAATTACCCACCTCGATGAAATCTAAACGCCTAATTAATCGAAATCGTGTACCTACTTCAAATTCATCTACATCACTTAACCCAACTATATAAGACACTTCACACCCTTAATTTGAAAATCAACACCCGACAACTATTATCTATAAATTAATTGAAGTGTAGCAACGAAAACTTCGCCAACGACGTTTGAAAATTCACTCGAGTACCATACGACCGTAATAATAACCAAAGTGCACCCGAAATTATTAGTAACACTTTTTTTTTCTTCACGAGAATAGGTAGGTACTTTTCAATGCATTAGTATAATTATTTTGAAAGTTCATAATTTTCATCAGCATTACCCCTCTATTTTTTTTTTTTTTTTTTTTTTGACTCACTCATACGCACGATCTCTCTCGATAGGCCATGAATTTATAACACGCGGCCTACCCATAACGACTTTTCTTTTTTTTCCCTCTCTTCGTTCTAACGACGTTCTACTTCAAGTTACGAGTATTGTAAAAAAAATAAGTCCTGTGGGGTGAGTTTTTTTTTTTCCGCTAGCTCTCTTTGGTTTAATTGTCGCGTTATTTATGGGCATATAAGGGCATGATTTTAAAATGAACGAGTAGGATGTACTATGTACGACTGTGACTGTACCTCTAGTACCTCTACTATTAATCACGAGTATTATGGGTTAATGGGGTGGCATGAAGTGTACAGCCCAACGACGTACATTCGCGTATATTTTTTCTTATCTGTGTACTCTCGTATCAACAGGTGAGCTCGTTTGTGAAAGAATTTCGTGTTGTGCGTGCGCAGCTATTACTCGTAAAAGAAAACCAGGAAAATGTTGGCGGAAAAATGAAATGCCAGACAGTGGTTCGTAAAAAGTGTTTGAATGAAATAAATCAAGATAAAAATGTGAATGAAATTTGATGGAATGATGGAACTGTACAGTGACTAAAAATTATTAAAAAATCATTTTGACTTTTGAGTTGGAAAAAAGTAAATTTTGAATGGTGAAAAATTATGAAAAAATACATTTGTGGCCTCTGGGGAACGAATAGGCAAGAATCCGGGTCCACTGCAGGTTACTTTCATCAAGTTTTGTGATACTTTTCTATGTATATACCTGAAGGATTTTCTGGTGCTGAGGATGTTCTCAAAAAGCCTCAACTTTTTATTCCTGATCATCTCAACATCTCTTACCTCTCTGATCTCCATGAAAATTTTAGTCCATTGTCCCTTAAATACATTTTTGGTTTCGTATTTCTTATTTTTCTCTCCTAATTTCATTTATGATCAATTACAGAATGACTTTTTTTTTTGTAGCTAAGTACTTATGTGTAAAATGGATTGGAATTTTTGGATTTTGGGGGGGGGGGGGATTTAAAATGTGACAATTAAATTATTATTATTTTTTGACCCAGTCGTCAAATTTCAAGGCACGGATTTGGAATGTTCTTTCTTCTCTCCTCTTCTTTTCCAATGTCATGGATTTTTTCGTCTAATTTTTACTCATATTAGGAGCGAAAAAAAATTGCATAAAATCAGGTCAAAATCTGAACCTGATTTGTATTCCATGATTTGTCTCTTTGGTATCAACCAAGGACGACGCTAAGGGAAGGTGAACCAACCACCCCCCCCCCTTCCACAGATGTAAAATTTTGAAAAGTTGACAAATTTTGATAAAGCTAGTCAGTTTTGACACAGTTAGCAAATTTAAACAAATTTTAGACTTGATAAAGAAACTATTTTGTTGACTTTTTGGGAACTTCAATTATACATTACTTTTGAAAATATGTATGTTTTTCTGCTTCTGAATTTCTCCACATGGAAAATGTCTGTTTTAGGTAGCCTACTTATTTACTCAACTTTCAGAAATGCCAAATGTGGAGAAATTGACTTCTTGTAAAAAAAAAAAAAAAAATACCCAATAATTCTTTTTCAAAATCAAACTTTCTAAGAATTTATTATTCACACTTAAAAAATGAACTCCTCGCATAAAAAATAAACGTTTTTTACTACTCGAAACTAAAATTTTTGAAACCTTTCACACCCTCGCGTCGTTCGAGCCTGTTTGCCTGTTCGATTTTCTTTTTCGAAGTTGGAATTTCTAAAAAAAAACCCTCATTCAAATAAGTATTAAAATTTTGAAACCAAAAAAATCGAATTCCTCACATAAAAAAACAAAGCTCTCTCACCTATCAAAATACGAATTTTTGAAAATTTTTGCCCTCAGTTCATTCGGGCTTGTTTGCTGTTTTTTGTTTTTTCAAACTTGTAATTTCTTATAAATCATCATTCAAATTCTAAAATAATTTTAGAACTGAAAAAATCAAACTCTTCACAATATGGATTTTAGCTCGGTCTAATTTTTTTTTGTTTTACAAAATAGAAAATTCTTCGTTTTAAGCTTCTAAAACTTGAACTGGGAAGACGAAAATTTTCTACAAATATTATAGTCATGATTATGATAGGCTATAAGACCTACTTATAAGTAAGCTTTAATACCTGTAATGTCAACTGGCAAAATTGCTTTCTCATCTTTCGTTTTATTCGGAAAAATTTGTATTTTTTTTCTCTTTATCAAGTCGGCAAATTTTCGGTTGCACTCCCCCCCTCACAAAACCTTTTAGTTTCGTCCCTGTTTGTCTCTCATATTTCAACCTTTCCCCTCATTTTGTAAAAATTCTTACAAAGAGCACTTCGTAAACATAGTGGCAAAAAATCCAACAGAATTCATTTTTAATAATCAAAGGGTCACGTCAAAAGCCAGAAATTCAAATCAATAATTGTGCCAATTTAATTTTTTGGGTAACCTTTTCTCCTCCCAATTAGGTATAGAATGATTTTTTTTTGTATACATAGGTAAATGTAAAATGGATTGGAATTTTTGGATTTGGGGGGGGGGGCGGATTTAAAATGTGACAATTGAATTATTATGATTTTTTGATCCAGTCGTCAAATTTCAAGGCACAGATTTGGAATGTTCTTCCCCCCCTCTCCTTTCCAATGTCATAGATTTTTTCGCCTAATTTTTACTCTTAGGAGCGAAAAAAATCGCATAAAATCAGGTCGAAATTTAGACCTGATTTGTATTCCATGATTTGTCTTTTTGGTATCAACCAAGGACGAAGCTAAGGGAAGGTGAATCAACTATCCCCCCCCCCCTTCCACAGGTGTAAAATTTTGAAAAGTTGACAAATTTTAATAAAGCTGGCCAGTTTTGACACAGTTAGCAAATTTTAAAAAATTCAGACTTAATAAAGAAGCTATCTTGTTGACTTTTTGGGAACTTGAATTATACATTAGGTACAAGGTACCTTTGAAAATATGTAGTTTTTCTGCTTCTGAATTTCTGCGCATGGAGAATGTCTGTTTTAGGTATCTACTTATTTACTCAATTTTCAAAAATGCTAAATGTGGAGAAATTGACTTCTTGTAAAAAAAAAACAAAATACCCAATAATTCTTTTTCAAAATCAAACTTTCTAAGAATCTATTCACACTCAAAAAATGAACTCCTCGCATAAAAAATAAAAGTTTTTCACTTCTCGAAACTAAAATTTTTGAAAGCTTTCACCCTCACGTTGTTCGAGCCTGTTCGCCTGTTCGCCTTTCTTTTTCGAAGTTGGAATTTCCAAAAAACCCTCATTCAAATTCTAACATTTCGAAACCCGAAAAATCGAACTCCTGACGTGAAAAACAAAGCTCTCTCACCTATCAAAATACGAATTTTCGAAAATTTTTGCTCTCAGTTCATTCAGGCTTGTTTGCTGTTTTTTCAAACTTGTGATTTCTAAAAAATAATCATTCAAATTCTAAAATTTTGGAACTAAAAAAAATCAAACTCTTCACATGAAAAACATTATGGTTTTCACCTATCAAAATACGAATTTTTAAAAACTTTTGCCCTCCCCAAGTTCAATCTATTTTTTTTTTGTTTTACGAAATAGAAAGTTCTTCGTTTGAAGCTTCTAAAAACTGAACTGGGAAGACGAAAGTTTTTTATTATAGTCATGATTATGATAGGCTATAAGAAAAGACCTATAAGTAAGCCTAATATTCCTGTAATGTCAACTGGCAAAATTGTTTTCTCATCTTTCGTTTTATTCGGCAAAATTTGTATTTTTTTTCTCTTTATCAAGTCGGCAAATTTTCGGTTGCACTCCCCCCCCCCCCACAAAACCTTTAGTTTCATCCCTGTTCGTCTCTCAGATCTCAATCTTCCCCCCTCAGGCCCTCATTTCATAAAAATTCTTACAAAAAACACCTTAAAAATAGTGTCAACAAATCCGACAGAATTAATTTTTAATATCTAATCAAAGGTTCACATCTAAAGCCTGAAATTCAAATCAATTATTGTGCCAATTTAATTTTTTGGCGGACCTTTTTCTTTGAAGATGCATTTCAGATTCGTTTCTTCCCGAAACTAACTTCATTTCAATTCACGAAATTCTCGAGCTCGCGTCGAATTCTTTTTCACTTTCACCATTTTGGGAACTCGCGGCTTATAAGACGTTCTTCTTATATAATTTTTGAAAGTTTCTTGAGAAAAAGCTACGTACTCTATCTGGTGGTGCTGGCAGTGACTTAGGTGTTTCTTTTTAGCATTTTACAGCTTGAACAGCGCGCAAAAGAGTGCTCTTTCTTCCCTTTTTAAGAAACCGGGGTATTTTGACAAAAACTTCTTTATATAAGACGTTCCCCTTTTATGTATTTTCTTTATTGTATTTTTCATCGTCGTCTTTTACCTTAAACTTCTTACTTCTTGGAACAGATGTCGCCTCGATGTAGTCTTTTTACTCTTTTTTGATATGAATTTTTCGCAATTTACGTGTGGAAATTTTTTCAACTATTGCTAAACGTGGCTTCAAGCCTATATCTATTGATTATTAAATGAATCGTTGAGTGATGAGTATAGTGCTTTTAAAAGAGTTTGGATTTATTTTTGGAAATTTTCCGAATTTTCAATCGGAATAATTATTTTAATTATTGGAAATTTTTTTCTATTTTAATTTGCATTTTCTCCTCTGAAAATCAATTTAGATTATTAGGAAGGTATAGGTATTTTGTGCTAGACTCTTGTGTATATCAATAAATTTATGTGAGAATAAAAACAAGGCAATTTGTTCAGATTTGAGCATACCATTCTTTCTTTTCCCCAGTGTTGGAGCTAATAAAGTCTAAATTTAGCCAGTCCATCGAGATTCTGAATTTCAAAGTGCCTATAAATTGGGCTATAAACATTGCAGACCATCGAGATGTTCTCAGCTCGAGGCTTGGATCCAACTCTGCTGAGTGAGTGAGTTTCTAAACTCAAATATGAGTAATTGAATCACATTGATATTGATTACTTCCTTTTCATATTTGGCAAGCTTGTTTTCAAAAGGATATAGAATCTCAAATATTGTCAAACCTAACCACCAATTTATGTTCCCTATTGACTTTTTCAAGTTCTGTTCTAATTTATACGTAGGTTGGTAAAGTGTCATTCAACGTGCTAAATATCACAAAGGTCAACACACCCTGTACTTGCTCCTTTTTCAAATCCATACATATAACCACCACCTTGGTAAAATTAGCTACAAGTATAATATAAGTATAGGACCAGACTTAAATCACCATCTCCATATCAGAAACACTATTAATACCGTCAAGAGGGCGGTTATAGTCGCGGTACGATTGCGCGTATGATTTTCTTGCGGTTAACTTTTCTGTTGTTTTGCGGTTAGCGAAATAAGAGGGCGGTATCCTGTACACGTAGGGGAAAAAATAAAGCAAATAATTTCAGCGCTGTAATGATTGGTGCGATGTTTGTGGTTAACCGCAAACCCATCAGCCTATAGTTGAAGCCGAACGTTTCGTATTTCGATTCTCTCCTATAATGTAAAATGCTGACGATTTTTTTTCTCGACGGATTGTAGGAAGGTATCAAAGAGTTATTGTGTATATTGCGCTTGTTCATACTATTGGTAGGTATACGATACGGGTATTGTGGCGATTGAAAAAAATGAAATGTATGGAAAGGTGTGTGTATTTATGGTGTGACTATACCTATGTGTGCAAGATTAATGGGCTTTGTATGTAGTATTTTAAGGGTTCTATATTTGTATTGTAAGTAGGTGTACCGTGTGGGTTATAGGTTAAATTAGCAACAAATGTATAAGCCTGTATACTCGTGTATTGATAGGATGTAGGCATTACAGGCAATATGCATAGGTTACCTATACCTACGAATACGAACGAATGTATTTTTGGGACGAAGAAATTGTTGGAGTGTGTTAATATTCGATCTGGCTACTGTATAGCCTAATTAAAATTTATATTTTGCTGTTACAGGAATTCTAATAATATAGGTCTACTGTGCTTATATTTAATCGCGTAGAAAATTTCCCTGGATTGAATTCGAAGTATATTATTAGAAGAAGATCGAAATGGAAGAATAATGGTTATTACACGTACAGGTAACGTATGAACCTTGACGAATTCGAAAGTTATTTTTAGGCCAATTTAAGAGAAATTTTCAACCACTTGAGATGGAAGAAAGTTGCCACATTTGCACTGTCATTGATTAAGTCATCGGTTACACCTCTGATTTGCACACTGATGTAAACAAAATTTAGCAACAATATTGAAAATTGGAATTTTGATAGGTTCTTTTTTGTTTAAAAAAAAATAGCAGTTTTCTGATGCTTACATTTTTTTTTGAATTTTGAACATTTTCTGAGCAAAATTCTGGAATATTTTTTGGCTTTTTTAGTCAACCCGTCATTTGAACAACTATTGAAAAAATTCAACTGGAAGCTCTAAAATAGTTTAAAACGTATATGTATTATTCGAAGTGGGGAGGATAGGTTTAAACTGAATAATTATTCACACTGATTCACTATCACTATGTTTGACAGGGGTGAAGCTATCCGGGGGGGGGGGGGTGTGATGCCCCCCTCAGTCATTTTCGAAGTTGGCGAAACTTCGCAATTTTCAATGTTTAATAATGAACTAACAGCTCTGATAAATTGTGTTTAAAATTGTTAAAAACCACTGTTTTTCATACGAAATTCCTCAAAAAATTTTCGATCTCGTTCCGCTCCGGCAATATTTTGAACTTCCCTTCATATTTCTGAACTTGAAAAACTCTTCTAAATCAAAATCACATTACAATGTTTCCAACTTCATAATATAATGTTGAATTTCAACACAGATGCAAGGTGTCTACAAATTATCCACAACTTTTTCACGCCTTTGAAGTATCATGTTGGGAAGGGCATGAAAAATTGTATAGAGTTCATCTTTTAAAAGTACGTAACTAGCTAAGTTGTTTAAAAATTTGCAATTTTGAAGTTGGCATTTTTAAGATCTCCGCCCTCCCCCTTGGTATTTTTTTGAATTTTTATTTTAAGATGTTTTAATATTCTTTAAAAATGAAAATTAATAGGTATTAGGTACCTACCTTGAATTTTGGATGCGAGGCTTGGTTTCGTTCAAATCAAAGATAGTGTCGTCAGTTCAAAACGTTTTCTAGAAAGAATAATTCCATTTCCAGCAGTGTAAAGGTAAATCGTACTTCAAACTTGCCGTCCAGGACAGGACAAGTTTGAAGTTGGATATAAACGTCCCACCCTTCCGATCTCACGGAGATTCGTCAGAGTTACCTTTAGCTGTCTAGTACTCAAGAATAACACTTTCAATTCTCTACTGATTTATTGAATGAAGTTATCTTAAAACAGAGCACTAGTTCTATTCTACGACTTATAATAGAACGTCCTTTGTACAAGTTAGAAACTTAAGCACTTCTGCATGAGATGCGACTACGACCATAGTAAATAATATAATGAGGCCACAGACGTCCGAGATGTTCGTCCTGCGCTCTGTCCGAACTAGTCCGTCCAGAGCGCGCTGCTCCGCAGTGCAGCCTCGGCTTTAGGGCATAAAGTTCCCTACTATAGCGAGTAACTTTGGTCCTCGAATACTCTCTACAGCAGATGCAACGTTTTTTTCTCAATTTTCTAAATAACATATCGGAAATTTACATCCCCAATTCTTGAAATTTCATCTCCTGAAATGAGAATTTTGCAGGCTTGCTCAAAATAAATTTTCATACAATGGTTGTAGTTTTTCAAAAATCATCCATTGCGTCTTCGTGAATTATTCTTTTAAAAATACTTTTTTCAATCCTTCAGGGTAAAAGTATCACGTCATTCGTAAAAAATTTCCTCCTTTCCCCTACTTTCAAAAAATCACATAAATTTTTCTATTAAATTTTTTAGAAATGCTTTAAAAAAAGTCCAAATTCCATTAGAAATTTTGTAATCTTTGAAATTTTTCAAAATAAATTTTTCAAACCCTCTGTTTTTCATTAACAGAATTCCACGTCTCTTGAAATGTTTTCAATGTGAAACCACTGGTATCCCTCCAATTTCAACGTGTGATTTAAAATTGAATTTTGAGGCTTGAATTCTTCATAAAAAATCGAACTCATGAACTTGACAAAACTGAACTTAGCGCTTTTTTAAAAATTATGTTCACTACAAGAGAACGAAAAGAAGAATTGTCAAACTTTCCAACTTTTAGCTTTTTCCTGCTGAGAAGGAGGTAGGTTAGGCATTGATCTAAAATACTGAAAATTTTCCTCCGTCTTGTTGAGGTCATTGATCATGATTTTTTGGCACATTCCATAAAATTGAAAAAAATTAAAAATAGACAACCCTAAAGAGAAAAGTTTTTAGGTCTCGAGACAAACAACATCGACCATTTGATATTTTTCAGGGGATGATTTTCTCTGGAAAAACTTGAAATGACACTGGAGGATTCAAACTTGGTCAAAAATTTACTTACTTGTGAGCTAATATTATTGGAGTTTATTTGCATTAACCTCCTGGAATGAGTGAGATAGTGTCGAATAAACTTCAATTACTCGTATAAGTGACATTATTAGGTGCTAATAAGATTAATTTTTGGTCTTCTAAAGCAACTTGAAATTTCTGGAAAAAATTTGAGAACGATTTGGAGACTCCAAAACGGCTACGGAATTGTAATTTTTGTAGCGGGAAGGGGGTTGAAATTTCAGATTGGTTCATTCTGGTTGAAAAAAAAAATACTTCATGAAAAAGTTAAAAAATCGCCATGCTCATAAACAGATTTTTAAACATTTTTTTCGATTTTTAAAAAAATCACCAAAAAGGGTACCCCCCGATAAGATAGGCAAAATGCCCTTAACCTCAGATTTCGATGAAACTCACAGGGTATGTTTAGTACCCCCAAAAAATAATTTTGGGCCCATAGCCCGCTCCCCACCCCACCCCCCTCAGCCAGGGGGGTCAAAAAACGCGTTTTTCAGGGGAAAAATTCTGTATCAGCGCGTAATTAAGATAAATTGATTCTGTAAACGAATATAGTTAGAGGATACATGGGCGTACCTCCCTGAATTTTTTCAGAATTTTTCATCACACGGGGAGAGAAGGGGGGACAAAAGAAAACTTTAAATCGACATTACTCCGGAACGAAAAAACATACCAAAACGATTTTTTCGTCAAATATGTATCTTTAGGTCTACTTTCTATAGAAGTCATCACCCGGCCATTTGGAGTGGTGGGTCAAGCTCAAAAGCTCAAAAAACTCTCAAAAAACCACGTTTTTTGCGTTTTTCTCCAAAAATATGGACAAATGGCGGAAATCTAAGAGAACCAAGTTGTTCAGCGTGAAATTTTACCTCAGAATTGTGTAATTGAAAATTCATTTACACCGCATGATCGTAAAACTACATGCGCAGAAGTATTTGTGCTTACATCAAGATAGCTGAAAGGGTATTCCTGGGTAAAATAGGTGAAATGTCCCTGTCCTCGGATTTCTGAAATTTTGATGAAACATAGTTGGGTACCATTGAAAAAAATGTCGGAGGCAAAAAATCCCCCCCCCCCACCTCCCCTTGCTCATAATAGCGAAAAAAGGGCCTTTTTCGGGGAGAAAAAATCCATGCTTCAACGAGTTTTGACAAAAAAATCTGTATTCACTCAAAATACTTGAAGGAGATATGATTCTAGCAACTTGAATTTTCTTCAAAAATTGTGGGCCCCCCAGGGGAGATATATTGACAAAAGAAAATTTGAAACCGCCGTATCTCCGAACCTAATTTAAGTACACGAAATTTTTTTTTCAAAAATGTTTCTGCATGAGCACTATAGTTGGTATTTTTTTTTTCAAATTTTCCCTCCAGGTAGGCCATCTTCAAAAACTCAAAAAACCCTCAAAATTGTGTTTTTTTTGTCACAGCACCACCAAAAAAAGCGATCCATAATTTTGGATGCTGGCCTCCAAAAACAATAAGAAAACCAACTAACTTCTGTAAGGCTATTCTAATTTTTTGATGAAAAATGGTCAACTTTGGGCGGGGATTGTGCCAAAACTATAGAACGGATTTTTCTAGGGTTTGCTTTCAAAAGCGAGGGTATGTCGAGATATTTTTGATTCAGGACATTTGATGGCTATAATAGGGAATTGGATGGAGGTACTTTAGACGCTCACATCCCTGTTGTAAAAGCAAAATTAGAAAATATGGCTACATACCCTCGATTTCATAGATGAATCAGTATTGGTGAAAAAAAATTGGAAGAATTTTGAAAATTCACGGAGAAATCCCCGTCTGAAGTTTAGATGGGAGCGGGTCGCGGGACATAAGCACGACTAAATTCGTTCAATCGATTACATGCAGTCTTACGAACGAATGATGAAAATAACGAACAAATCGGTTTCATATTTCGACCGGTTGTCAAATTAGAATGCTCTCCGCAGAGTATACCCTTAAACTCCAATTTTTTGGCCATAGGCACCCCCTCTCCAAATTTTAGGGCGAACGTAGACAGACAATATGGGTATCATTATCATATGAACCGAACTCGCTGAACATGAATATGAAGTTTGATTTGCAGTTGGACCCTCCCAACGACCACATTGGGGAGAGGGGTTGCCCAAAAATTAGAGTTTTTGTGAAAAATGCTTCATTATAGCGCTATTTACGCCATGCAACTTCTTAATCAAGGTTTTTTTGAATTACAAGTAGCCTACTTTTCAAGTACATGGTATCTAACTCAAAACTATCAGAAAGGTTTCTTTTTGGTGTCGATGATTAAATTTTTATGTGAGTTACCAAGTACATTGAAAACATAGGTATTACCTACCTACGTACTATGTAGTAGATTGGGTAAATCACCAAAAAAAGAAAAAAAACTGGATTTTTACCAATTTTAGCAAAAACTGTCATTTTGAGTTGAAAGTTGTACAGAAAAATTCTGGCTCCAGAAGAGCCCCTAAAGGGAAAACATGTGCCCTTAAAGTGGGAGTATTTTCGAAAAAACACGGTTTTTTCACTGTAGCCCCTGTACCCAATTTGTTTTGAGAAAAATGACGATCGACCCAGTCCTAAATGAATATATCTTAGATTCTGCGTCCATTCTATGCTATTATTTTAAATTGTTTTTGTCAATTTTGAAAAATCAACAAAAATTTAGGAATTTTTGCCAATCTTTATCAATTTTTTGAAACCTAAAATATTGTCATCACTGCGTTCCAAAATATTTCCTCAGTTTCAGAAATATATTATCTTTCAATATTTTTTCGTCATTATAGCGAAACTTTTGCGAAGAAAATATTTTCAAAACACCAACTACTAATACCCCCTCTCCAAAAAAAAAAAAGATTTACTTTTCAATTTTCTCAGTAGAACCCCAAAAGTGGCCTTGGATTTTGATGGCAATAGCATGGATTGGCGCAGAATCTCAAATACCTATGTAGGTACTTTTATTATACTGTCTCCTCCATATATTTTGAGTGAATACAGATTTTTTTGTCAAAACTCGTTGAAGCATGGATTTTTTCTCCCCGAAAAAGGCCCTTTTTTCGCTATTATGAGCAAGGGGAGAGGTTGGGGGGGGATTTTTTGCCTCCGACATTTTTTTTAATGGTACCCAACTATGTTTCATCAAAATTTCAGAAATCCGAGGACAGGGACATTTCACCTATTTTACCCTGGAATACCCTTTCAGCTATCTTGATGTAAGCACAAATACTTCTGCGCATGTAGTTTTACGATCATGCGGTGTAAATGAATTTTCAATTACACAATTCTGAGGTAAAATTTCACGCTGAACAACTTGGTTCTCTTAGATTTCCGCCATTTGTCCATATTTTTGGAGAAAAACGCAAAAAACGTGGTTTTTTGAGAGTTTTTTGAGCTTTTGAGCTTGACCCACCACTCCAAATGGCCGGGTGATGACTTCTATAGAAAGTAGACCTAAAGATACATATTTGACGAAAAAATCGTTTTGGTATGTTTTTTCGTTCCGGAGTAATGTCGATTTAAAGTTTTCTTTTGTCCCCCCTTCTCTCCCCGTGTGATGAAAAATTCTGAAAAAATTCAGGGAGGTACGCCCATGTATCCTCTAACTATATTCGTTTACAGAATCAATTTATCTTAATTACGCGCTGATACAGAATTTTTCCCCTGAAAAACGCGTTTTTTGACCCCCCTGGCTGAGGGGGGTGGGGTGGGGAGCGGGCTATGGGCCCAAAATTATTTTTTGGGGGTACTAAACATACCCTGTGAGTTTCATCGAAATCTGAGGTTAAGGGCATTTTGCCTACCTTATCGGGGGGTACCCTTTTAGGAGAGTTTTAGGATACGCTCTTTCGATTCAGGAATGTTGGTTTTTTTAATCGAAAAGTCTGGATTCAATTTTCAAAAATGCTGGCTGCTTTTGGAAAACTCAAAGGAAAGGAAATGGAATAAAACTTCATCGAAATGTGAGGCCATCATGTACTGGTATCGATTCATTGAAATAGGAATTACCTAAGTACATACATTGATTTCTTGCTCTATCTGAAAAAATGCATTGAAATGCAAATCTTCGCTGAGAAAGTTTAAAAAATGGGATAAAAGTTTGTAGAAATTGAAATGATTAAGCTTTGATGTGTCGGTATTTTATTAATTTTTTGTGGTGGGCCTATGTTCAGTATCACCGTTATAGGAACGTGGAAATTCAAAAATTGTTGATTTTATGATTTTGTATCGTCGTCAGTGTAAAACTCTAGGTTATTTTTGGCCTATTTATTTTTTTTTTGAAAGTCGCAGAAACGGAAAACTTAATGAGACCTAATCGATTTTTGCAGATGGGATGTCCATTTTTCATCGTCCTTCGGATCCAGGTTATTGCAGCATTCTCCGAGGTAAGTTAGATTAAGTATATCTTTTCTCATTTTATATGTATGAGATAAACTGGGTAGGTATGATCATTTGTATAACAGAGACTGGCACCATCTACCCCTCTTCCTTTCTATTATGTTATTCATTCCAAAGATCTCTATGAGCCTTGAGCTGAAGATTTACCTATACGTAAATAATTTCTGTATCCGTTCATTGCAGGAACCGAGCCAAAAAAAAATTGAAATAATATTATCAAAATAGTAAGCTGAGTTTGTTGCTAGATTTTTTGGAATTTTTCTGAACATTTTTTAACCCATTATTCCTGCAAAAAAAAAAATAAAGATTTGATCAAATAAATATGGAGATGTGAAATCTAGTTCACATACCTTGTTTCAATTTTCCAAATCGTTTTGCAGTGGTTTCCATGTAGTTCTGGAGCCTCCAGTGAATTTTGAAAATTTCCTGTTAGGTGTTAAAAAAATTCTATTAAAAGCTCAAAATAAAATTATTCGTGTATATGAACTTGAACTGGGCTTTCTGGTTGTTCTTTTTCGGTCAATTTGATCTATAACTAATTTTTCAAGATTTGTTTTTGCCACATTTCCAATCACATCTAAGTGCATTTTTTCCAACAAATTTATCATAATGAAAAAAAAAATCAAAAAAATCATCTGATGCTCCCTAAAATGGCTCAAAACCATCTCCAATCAAAATTCTGATAGTCGAATACAATCTGATCAAATTTTGATTTTTTTTTATGAAAAAAAGGTCCAAATTCAAAAAGAAAAATTCTCCTAAAATCGAAAAATGAATTCAGCACCTGAAACTTTGCCTAATGATGTACATTTGAGTCACCCCTTGAACTATTATTGTCCTAAAATTTTCAGCAGTTTTACTCCTCCTTTGCCCTTGTTGCTATATAATCCTTTCCTTCTCAACACAATCGTTCAAGGTACCACTAGCCTGCCTCAAAACACACCTCGTGTTTCTTTTTTCATATCGACAATAAATTCCCATCAAAATCCAATCCCTGCATAATTTAGTGATGCAAAAAGAAAAAAAAAAGGAATACAAAAAGAAATAATATAGTAGAAAGAGAGTAAAAAATGAAAATCAAATCGTCTTCGCGTCATATACAACACAAAAGATCTCACCAAACAGATATGTACCATAAGGGAGACATTCGTTTGTCAAATATACACGCCGAGGAGAGCCTTTATTTACTACTCGAGAAGTAGTAGAAAATGTTATCGGTGCACAAAGCACGAGGAAAAATATACGCGAAGGTGAAATTGAAATGAAAGGTCTTTTCGACGCCGCATAAAACGATGAAAAATTCATTCGATACTTTTCCTTTCCTTTCCTTTCCTTTCCTCTCCTCTCCTCTCCTCTCTTATATGTATACCTTACGAGATATGTATTTCTCGAATATGATCATATTTTTATGTATTTTTTTTCTTCTTCGCTTTCGCGTGTATATTATCGAATCCTATCCCTATCGTCCTGAATATCGTGTGGGCCTGGTGGCTATAGTACTTTTTAAATAACGATTTTCGATTGACTGACAAGTTCCTTGTGTCACTATACAGAACGAGAGAAGAGAAATTTTACTTCGTACAAGTTTTCAAACTATAGTCTGGTAAAGTTTGCGTGTCAAGTTGGATTGTTTTTTCTCCATCTCCATCTTCTCTAAAGTATTGAATCGAGTTAGTCTTTGCCCAAACCATCCCCAATCCAACTTTATAATATTTCGTTTCCTGGTTTTGGTAAGTTTACGTACTCTGGGCGTAATTACTACTCATCGTATAGCAATTTTATTGGAAGAGATGAAGTTGAATTATTATCGTAGAATTTAGTACTATGAAATGAAATTGCCACGAGACAACAAAATATATAGGTGGCGCAATTTTTATAGATAATTTAATTTCTCGTTTCGAGATGCGAGATGAAAAATAATTCAAAATACTCGGATTGCAGTGTTGGTACTGTGCATATAGAAAAAATAAAATAAATTATAATCCAAGACGCGATATAATAAAAAATACGTAAATTATACGAGCTCGCGAGAAGCAATGAGGAGTAAAAGAGGACATATGAAAGCGAACCGAAACGAAACAAAAGTCAGAAAAAAACATTTTTTTTTTTCGCTTTAAAAGAAATCTCATGTATTAAGAAAGTAATTGAGCACCAAAAACGTGAAAGCGGAGCGAAGTAGAAAAAAAATACATTAAAAAAGTTTCTTCTTTCTTTGAAATAATTGCATTAAAGCAGTCGGATGAAAGCTTTCGAAAAATTAAAAAGTAAACGAGCCTTCCTTGTACATAGTTTACATTTCGGGTTAGCGCGGAGGGTTGTTTGGAAAAAAATAAGCTTAGGTCAAAAAGAAACTGAAAAAAAAAGAAATCTAAATGTATTTTTTAACATCATACAATATGCATAAACGTTGAAAGGTTTTTTTTTCTTAAAGTATTCATTTAAAAAGATTCCAAAGAGTGGAATTAGACGAGTGATGAAAAAAAAAAACACAGCTACCGCGAGATGCGAAACCCAACCCACCACCCCCGGTTAAAGAAAACCCATCGGGATGTATTATGGTATTTTTAACAGGCTCTAGATGCTTTTGGTAATTTTTATGGCGAAGGTTTCGATTGAACGATGAGGCACCAAGATTGAGAAAAATTTGATGAAAACGAGGCGATGAGCGAGTGTAATTTTCAATTCTGTACTTCTCGTACCCCCTGCGAGGCCCTGGTGTATGGCTATGGTCTTGTGAAAGCTTTTGAAAGCCTTTGAAAAACAAACTAGAGAATATGGAAATTTTGTCACACGTATATTGGCCCCTGTCTCTTCTCATCTGTAGCTTCTCCTCCTTCTCTCTTGGTGTGTTTTAACTCGCTGGACAAGCTTTTATATAGAGGAATAAAGTTGCGTATAGTATACCTACCTATAGAGCTAGTGCTACGTGAGGAATACACGTAGATAGAGGTATATAGAGAGTACACTGTATAATATAAGAGAGAGAGAGAATAGCACACAACGAAATGCCTACAAAGGCGAAAATGCTGTTAACAAAGTAATATAAGGAGAAGGCTGCGCTTTGGAATAAAGTTCATAATTAATGAGCTTCTCTCCTTTTCATTAAAGTGTAGGTCTCTCTGTTCGCTTTTCTCTAGTCTCCTGCCCCCTATCTCTCGTTCTCACTCATTCTGGTTCTTCTGCTTGTTCTGTATTATACTATACACTCTATACTATATGTATAGCTGCGTATACTTCCTTATACCTTTTGTAGCGCCAGTGTAGACCTTATAATATTACCTAGTGTTTTACCTACCTACTCACTCGCCTTATATTCGTTCCAAAAACTTCATATATATTTTTGCTATAGGCTCTGTTTACGTTTAGGTAACTTTAGTATCTCGTAGGTATACTCGGTTTCTAGGGTAGATAGGCCTTATACTACTTACAACAATCCACAACGGTTCATATATTTAGCCTATTATGATGGTCATTAATAATACCTAATGTTAGGACCCATGCGTATATATTGTACTAAAATCAGACTATCAAATTACCCCTTTCGTCTGGCCATCTCGTTGCGAATAACTTTGCTTATTTGTACATGGCGTTGTCGTATTCAGGTGTATAGTGAATTTATTCGAACTAGAGAGGCGAAAATGTTTTGAAACTTTCTCGAATCAGCATCTCTCAATTATTCAGAACGGTTCGAGAAAAGATATTTTATGCAGACTGTGTAGGTATTGTGAATTTGAAGTTTATAGGTGAGCTAGGTTGCTATAGGCATAATGGAGTGACGTGTTTGAAGCGATAGGTCGAACGATATTTTAAGATGATTTTCCAGTTCAGTGAGAAATTTTATTACATCTTAAAATGAACTGCAAAAATATGTTTTTGCTGATTTTGCCAAAATTCACCCATAAATTCTCTTACTGGGAGCCTATTTACCTACATTTTGGGCCTTGGGGTCATTGAGGAAGTCATCTTGATTTTTGAGTTCATCATAAAATTCCATCTCATTTTAATTTTTTTTTCGCGGCATTTTGAACCTAATTTTATTCATTACATTCACGAACGATTTTTTCCATATTTAAATGAAATGTGAATCATTTGCGATAAAATCACTGATCAGCTTCAGTTCTTATTTATGGATTTGAAAAAAATCAAATTTTGTCACGTTTTTTATCTCGGAATTTGATTTTGTGGTGAAAGTGATTAAGTCGTTCTCGAATAATTTGTCGATTCTGAGCAAATCGTTCGCGAACGAATTGTGTCTAGGATTTTATGATCGGATTAGTACTACCTATCAAGTTTCTCGAATCATTTATCCTTACTTGATTTGATTTTTCAGTGATTCATTCGTTCGCGAACGATTTTCTTAATCTGAGCAAATCATTCGAGAACGAATTGTTCGCAATTTTAATTTATTTATACAGATTGAAGAATGCTTCGTTTTGTTCTGTCCTTTATCATCTGATTTAATTTCCAGAATTCCGAGTGATTCAGTCGTTGCCGAACGATTCACAATTTATTTATGAGCAAATTGTTTGCAAACGAGTCAATTTGGATTTTCGTTGATGAATTTTTCACGTACAGGTGAATCATTCACGAACCAATAGTTGCTTCAGTTCTTATTGATGGATTTGAAAAAGTCAAATTTTGCAACGGTTTTTCCCTCTGGATTTGACTTAGCAGTGAAAATGATTCAGTCGTTCTCGAATGATTTTTCGATTCTGAGAAAATCATTCGCGAAGGAATCGTGTCCAGTCTTTTGATGATACGATTAGAACAATTGAGTTTCTCGAATCATCTATCCTTACTTGATTTGATTTTTCAGTGATTCATTCGTTCGTGAACGATTTTCTTAATCTGAGCAAGTCGTTCGAGAACGAAATATTCGCCGTTTTCGTTTGTACATACCTTACATGGAAGAATGTTTCGTTTTGTTTTATCCTTTATAGCATGATTTGATTTCCGAGTGATTCAGTCGTTCTCGAACGATTCATCATTTATGAGTTAATCGTTCTCAAACGAGTTGACTCGAATTTTCGTTGATGGGTTTTTCACCTACAGCCACAGGTAAATCATTTTCGAACATTTCAGGTTCATTTCTTATTGATTAGGTTGAAAAAGTCATTTTTTTTCACGGGATTTGATTTAGTAGTGAAATTGATTTAGTCGTTCTCGAATGATTTTTCGATTTTAAACAAATCGTTCACGAACGAATTGAGTTCAGCTTTTGGTAATTGGATTGAGTCGATCTCAATCTGTCAAGTTTTTCATAATATCTGGACTTGATTTGATTTTTCAGTGATTCATTCGTTCGTGAACGATTTTCTATCTTTGAGCAAGTCGTTCGAGAACGAATTGAGTCCAGCTTTTGATAATCGGATTAGGTAGCTGTCAAGCTTTTCGTATCATCTAGACTTGATTCAACTTTTTAGTGATTCATTCGTTCGCGAACGACTTTCTGTCTCTGATAAAATCGTTCGAAAACGAATCATTTACAATTTTTATTCAATTTACAGCTTATAGAATTGAAATTTTTTTTCATTTGTCATGCACATATTAAATGATTTGATTTCCGAGTGATTCCATCGTTGTGCGCAAATCGTTCGCGAACAAATCAACTCCAATTTTCATTGATAAATTTTTCAGCTTCTAGTAGGTAAATCATTCGCGAACAAATCGGTTTCAGTTCTCACTGATGGATTTGAAAAAGTTGAATTTTTCCGCGTTCCCATTTGCACGATTCGATTTTATGCTGAACGTGATTCATTCGTTCTCAAATGATTTGTCGATTCGATTCTGAGCAAATCGTTCGCGAACGAACTGAGTCCACTTTTTGATAGTAGTATTTAAACAGTTCAATTTCTTTCTTCGTGTCATTTCTCACCTAATTTGATTTTTCAATGATTCATTCGTTCAAGAACGATTTTTTTACTTTTGAGCGAATCGTTCGCGAACGAATTGAATTGATCTAGTATTTGATGATACGAGAATGAAAACTGCCCAGTGTCGTCATTTTGTCTGTATCTAATTTTAATTTTTCAATGATTTATTCGTTCGTGAACGATTATTTCCCTCATGGAAAATCGTTCGCGAACGAGTCGTTCACAACTTTTACTAATAGATCATAGAGTAAAGAATGTTTCGTTTCATCTTGTCGTGTATCATCTGTTTGCTTCTCCTTGTATGTACGAGTAATTTAGTCGTTCTCGAATGTTTCATTACTTCTGAGTGAATCGTTCGCGAACGAATCGAATCCGATTTTTGTTGATAGATTTGTAAAGTCAAGTTTTGGAGTACTACCTTCATTCTTCTATCTGGGCTAATTTATTGGTGATTTATTCATTAGTGATCGATTTTTCACATTTGATCAATCGTTCACGAACGAATCGTATTCAATTGAGGAGCTCATTGCAAAAGTAGCCCTTGTCACATGAACTTTTAGACCCTTTTCACTCGATTGCACCTATTGCCAACTGCGGAGATCATGTTGTAATGATAAAATGACCGTCAAGTTGGTTTACCCAGAGTAGCCCTGAGAGGAATTGCTTTATAGAGTTTACATTCATGATACTGGGTACGCTCAAGGGAGAGCTTTGGAGATTGCATAGGTTCATGTGACAAGGGCTACTTTTGCAATGAGCTCCTCAATTGTCGATACCTAAATGAATTTAAAAATCACATCATTATTTATGGCAGAGGCGGATTTAGGGTTTTGCCGCCCCTGGGCAGTAAATTGAGTAAATTTGTGCCGCCCCTCCCCACCCTAAAATGAAAAATATTTTTGAAGCATGTTTTTTTTTATATAAAAAATGGAAATTGAAAAAAAAATAAAACAAGAACATCTAGTTTAAATTTTGCAAAAATAACGTTTTAAATTACCTATTATTTTGGTTTCATTTTTTTAAGTAGGCTAACATTGAACACTTGGCTTTATTTAAAATAGTAAAGCAATTTAAGACGTATTTTTTATCCAGCTGACAGCCATAATTTTTTTTTATTAATTGTCATAATATTAGTAGCGAAAAAAATTGGAAATTTGCCGCCCCTAAAATTTTGCCGCCCTGGGCTAATGCCCACTCTGCCCATGCCTAAATCCAGCGTTGATTTATGGAAATAACAGATGAAAAATTCACGAAGAGTTCATTGATATTAATACGAAAATTACTCCGATGAATATTGACAAAAATTTCCAAAATTGGTCGGGCAAGTGGCAATTTTTAGGAAGCTCCCCCCTCCCTACCTA
This sequence comes from Planococcus citri, assembly GCF_950023065.1. Classification (NCBI taxonomy): domain Eukaryota; kingdom Metazoa; phylum Arthropoda; class Insecta; order Hemiptera; family Pseudococcidae; genus Planococcus; species Planococcus citri. Next base: position 19,507,011 of record NC_088679.1, on the reverse strand, counting down.
CTAGTCCACCTTTCCACCTTCAGTTCTAAAAACATACCTGACCTATTCATCTGTATCAACATGATTTTAATAATCATATTGCAAAAAAAAAAAAAAAATGCGAATCTAGTTTGGCAACACAGCAATCTTGTAAAAATATTACGGATAAGATACCGATCGACGAGGTCTTTCTTATCAGAAAGAATGATTCATTTTTATCAGTCAAAATGTGATCTATTTTCAACTAGTTTATCGAAGCTTTTGTGATGGGGTTAGAAGCGTCTTTTGATTGATATGACGCATCAATATGATAAACCTAAACGCACTATTCCATGTTGGAAGTTTATACGGATTAATTTTCAATCTTGCGAATAGTCGATGATTTACGTCGCGTCGTTGTCGTGTTGATTACCGATCGGTGAAGAATACTTCGAAATCGTTAATTTCGCGTGGTTTCGTTTCATACGGATTTGGATACTTTTTGTTTTTACTCAAGTAATTTGATTTGGAATTTTTTTAAAAATTTTATCTGTTCATTAAAAAGTATTTCTATTGTTTTTTACGGCCATATCGCGTTATTCGGATCAGTGTATTCGTATTTTGTATGACTTTATTTGATACAGAATGACGAAAAAGTAGCGACGAGTTTTTTTTTCATCTCATCTCTAGATAAGCTGTCAAGTGTAATTCGGATCCGTATCAGAATGGAATCATTCATTTCATAATATGTGAGTAATAAGTACTGTAATATGAAATATTATATAAGTATATTATGTACTCGTATAAGTGAGTACCTTAGAGTCAAACCCAGAATTCTCCACTTTTCACCATTTTGAGAAAAACGCAAAAAACTGATGAAAGGTGGGAATCAGTAGTAGCAGGTTTCTGATCTCGCCTATGTATAGTGCTTCGGGTAACAATCGAATTGACAAAAAAAAAAAAATTTTCAGGTCTTTCCATAGCAGTAATTCACGATACCATTTTGGAGAATTCTGGTTTTGACTCCAAGTCCGTAAAAAATATCGAAAATACACGAAAATGCATGATAAAATGAGGGATAATTCTAGATTCAAGTCTGTTGAAAGTATCTCAAGGTTGTTTATAGTCGACTAGAATGAAAAAAAATTTTTTTTTGAAGTATTTTTTTCAAGGTTTGACTCGACCCCGGTACTTTGGACCCCCTAACCATCATGGTATCGAATGGCGTAAAATGTTGAATGGCAATTGATGCGTACCTACTAACTGTACCCAAAACGACCATAATCTCATTTTTGAAAATTTTGGACATTTTTCGGAATTTGACTCTGACCCGGTACTTTAGACCCCACTGACTGCGTCATTGTGTCAGATAGGTAAAAACGGAGAATGGCAATCGATGCGTACCTACTAACTGTACCCAAAACGATCATAACCTCATTTTTGAAAAATTTGGAGAATTCTGGGTTTGACTCTAAGGTACTCAAGTGGTAATCGTAAATTAGCAACCCGTTTGCACCACAATTACGCTGTATTACGGTAATTACCGAGTAAAAATGATAATTTAGGGTAATTTTGTAATTTTTCAGAGAAGTTCTTTGTTTTTAGAGGAATTGAATGTTTTTAAAGTAGGTAATTACAGCTAACAATGGAACCTCTAGAGGTGTCACACTCCGATTTGAACGGGACTACGACTTTTGGAAAGAGCATAGTCTAAAACCCCCAAAACCAAATTTTCAGCTGTCCAAGTTCATTTTTCGATTTTTGGCGAATTTTTGAAAATTCAAAATTGACTGTTTTTGGCGATTTATGCCTTTTTTTTAAAAGTACGTACTTGATCAGTAAAAATGGTCAAAATAAGTCCCAAAACTAATATTAATTACCCAAATCCAAATTTCACCATTCCTAGCCATTCTGGAGCCTCCAGCGTGATTTTTCAATTTCTTCAGAATTTTGAATTTGCTCCAGAAGGCGTGAATATGCAGTTGGGCAGCTAAAAATTGAGTTGTGTATTATACTCGACCTGTTTAACGAGTTAATCTACATTTAAGCCGATTTTGGGAGTGACACCTCAAAAGTGGTTTTTTGACCAGCTTTTTTCAAAATTAAAAAATCCAAAAAATCAAAAGATAACAGTTTGTGAGGAAATTTTTGAAATTTGTGCAAATCGTTGTATTTCTTCAAGAATTAACCGCCGGAGTGCAAATTCTACCATTTCCAGCCGTTTTGGAGCGAGAGTGACACCTCAAAAAACCAATATTGAGGTGTCACTCTCAAAATCAGCTCAATTGGAAAAAATCAAAAGATATAACAGTTTGTGAGGAAATTTTTGAAATTTGCGCGAATCGCTGTATTTTGTCCGTAATTATCCCCCCTCCCCCATCAAAATTTTACAATTTCCAGCCGTTCTGGAGCCTCCAGCGCAATTTTCAATTTCTCCAGAATTTTGAATTTGCTCTAGAAAACGTGAATATGAAGTTGGGCAGCTAAAAATTGAGTTGTATATCACACTCGACTTGTTCAACGAGTTTATCCACATTTGAGCTGATTTTGAGAGTGACACCTCTATATTGGTTTTTTGAGGTGTCACTCTCGCTCCAAAACGGCTGGAAATGGTAGAATTTGCACTCCGGCGGTTAATTCTTGAAGAAATACAACGATTTGCACAAATTTCAAAAATTTCCTCACAAACTGTTATCTTTTGATTTTTTGGATTTTTTAATTTTGAAAAAAGCTAGTCAAAAAACCACTCTATAGAGGTGTCACTCCCAAAATCGGCTCAAATGTAGATAAACTCGTTAACTAGGTCGAGTATAATGCACAACTCGATTTTTAGCTGCCCAACTGCATATTCACGCCTTCTGGAGCAAATTCAAAATTCTGAAGAAATTGAAAAATCACGCTGGAGGCTCCAGAATGGCTAGGAATGGTGAAATTTGGATTTGGGTAATTAATATCAGTTTTGGGACTTATTTTGACCATTTTTACTGACCAAGTACGTACTTTTAAAAAAAGGCATAAATCGCCAAAAACAGTCAATTTTGAATTTTCAAAAATTCGCCAAAAATCGAAAAATGAACTTGGACAGCTGAAAATTTGGTTTTGGGGGTTTTAGACTATTTTCTTTCCAAAAATCGCAGTCCCGTTCAAATCGGAGTGTGGCACCTCAAGAGGTTCCCTTGTAAGCCTATTTTTTCATTTTATTATTTTTGAAATCCAACTTTGAGAACACTTGAGTCGAAATAATAGGTATCAATAAGAAATGCTGAAATTTGATTGTTATGCTCGGATTGTGTTGATCGATTTGTATAAGTTTTGAATGAGACCAACAGAGGCGTCTCACCCCTCCCCTCTCCAGCAGAAAAATTTATAGGAAAAATTGGATGAGTTGGGAAATTTGCAAAGTTGGAAAAGAATTATACATTCTCGAAAGTTTTCTCCTTCCTTTCTCGGACTAAAGTTGGAGGGTAAAAAAATTGATTTCTCACATAAAAATTAAGGTTTTTTTACTTTAAATTTTCCACAAAAAAAAATCAAAACTCCGAGAAAGTCTCAACTCCTGCTAAAGTATCAAAAAAAGTCATATTTTTTCAAAAATTCCGAAACAATAATTTCTAATTTTTTCCCAAATTGGTTGTTTTAAAAAATATATCTAAGTAAAAATTATGTTAAAATTCTGTCTCCATAATTTCGTTTTGCCTTCCAATTACTTGTAAATGAAAAAAGATCTGAAATAATATTCTATTCTATTCTATCCTATTCTTTCCTCTACAGTGCATTCTGCAGAAGTGAAAACAATTAAAATCTTTCCCCAGCCTATTCCTGCAACCCGCAATAGCATCTCTCAGCTGAATTTTTCAACGAAAAAAATTTCTCAATCTTCAACCCCCCCTTTCCCTTTGTTTCGCCCACAAAAACAATAGGTACCCCATCGCGAGGAACGAGCCTATTAATACACCTACAAATTAACCATCGTCTTCGTCGTTATCGTTGCAAACACGTACAAAAGTGGGGTTCAAAGGTGCGGCAAATTAAAAGGGAAAACTTTCATATTTCGTCGTCGAGAGTCGTCGACAAGCGTATACTGTAGAACAGAACAGAATGAACGAAATCGCACCTAAATCCGGCTCGACAGACTCCACGGGTAAAAAAAAATAATACCTAACGAATTCAGCAAGGGGAAAAACACGCGGAAATATTTTTCGGCGTTTAAAAAAGAACACTCGGAGTGGCGTAAAAAAATAAAAAACCTAAATACGAATAAACTAGAGTGTAAATTATTCGCGGAATCCGGTATCTTGCGGGGTTTTAATTAAAAACTGGACGCGAGGTTGAGCTTTGTTGTCACGCAGCAGCTTTCCTCTTCCTTCTCCTTGTTGTGTGCGCTCGTTTCGTATATACGTAGTCGCAGCTTTACATAAGATCTCGAATCGCTGTGCTTTACTCTTTGCAGCATCCAAAAGAAGATAGGACCCTTGTATAGTATACTACGATGGGACTGGTGCAGTAGTCGCTGTCGCTACCGACTTTATCGTCCCTTCGTTGCCGCGGTGGCGGCCTCTCTTCCACTGTACCCTGGCCTTCCTGGCCTTTTGTTAACTTCTTGGCTGCTTATATAATTACACAATAGCTCGTTTTCAACAGTACTCGGCGGCGGTGACGGTGTGTAGACCCTTTTGTATCCACTAAACGCTTACGCAGTTATATTCGCCCGTTCGTTGATGACAAGTGACACCCACGAGGTGTTTTATGTTACCTTGTTCCTTTCTACCCTCTTTTCCTCCAGCATATTCATCTCTCTCTCCCTCTATAGCGAGCTGTATGCTTTAGCCAGTATATTGCCTCAGCTTTCTCTTTCAGTCTTCCATAATATGATGCCTCAGCCTCACACACTATAAAAAAAGAAGCACACCAATACAGTAGGTACACCTAGATCTACAAACTACACCACCGCACAGTCCACCGATCCACCGATCCACCCCGCGATCTCCTACCCTTCTGTACACATAACAAACCTTATCAAAAGTTCTCCACCAGAGTAAATCCTGTGACACGTGGAATATTATAATTAAGCATTATATACTACGTGTACATGTACGTACAACACACACACGCGGTGAAAAACGTCGTGCTAATGTAGTATACAATAAACGGCATCGTTTGCCGCTTCAAAATTCCTATTATTTACGCGACGACGACTCTCGCGAATCGGCGCAGGAAAAAAATACACGCGGAAGAATACGAGGGTGGTCTTTAATTATATGATATACCCATTGTACTATATGAAAAGTTCTAACCTATTATAAAGGCTTTAATAACGAATTAAATTTAATTTTCTTCTAATTGCTCGCTCGCGCGTCTAATCAACGTGAAAAAAATACGTACTGTACGTATTATCAACAATATGAAACCTGTCATCGCGATCACGTCAACTGGTGTATTGCAATATACCGTATACGCTCGTCTCTAATAAGGTGACTTTTTTCTTCTTCAATCTAATGAAAAAACGTTTGGAAAAAGTCTTGTTGCGGTTTTGCGTCATACCTCCGAGGTGACCATAAACCCTTTTTTAACGCGTGTCTGGCTTCTGCTGACGAGAGGTAAAAAAAAGCTCGTTCTTTGTGAAAAGGGCAGTAATTGACATTAAAACGTGCGCCTTGTACATCGAGCGTATTCATGCACGTAGAAGACCCGGAACAGACATTTATTGTACGAAGTTTATAGTAAGTTCATCGGATATCGGGACAGTTCATAAGCACGATGGAATAAGCCCTTGATTTGGAAAGACAATCCGGAGAACTAATATGTAGAGGAGAAGGTACAAGTATGGACCCCCTCTAGCTTTTTGGCTTTAAAGGGTAGACAAAATTATCAAATTTTTTTCTCGAATATACCATTCGAAAGGCCAAAGGCTCTAGTATATTTGAAATTTAGAAAAATGACATAAAGTGGTACAAATATGGACCCCTCAAAAAATGAATAAATATTTCAGAAAATTGTGCAAAAATTTATTTAAAGATGCTTTTCGATGCTTTGGACTTGTCTTCTTTTCACGGTATTCTAAAAACCATTGAATCAAAATTAGATGAAAAAAAAATTTAGGGGTCCATAATATTTATACCCATGCAAAAAATTGGCTAAGTTTGTGAAAAATGAAAAAATCATGGTCCCATTTTCGACACTTTGTTAATAACACTTTTCTCGACATTATAAAAAATATTGAATCAAAATTAGGTAAAAAAATTTGAGGGTCCATATTTATACCCATGCAAAAAATCGGCTCAGTTTATGAAAAATGAAAAAAATTATGAAAATCAGTTAAAGTAAAGACAAATATAGTCGGGGGGCCCGCATAAGGATCACATGCACCCCCCTGCCGATTCTCCGGGACAACTTTTTTCTTAAAGGTGAAGTCCTAAGGAACATTTCTAGCCCTTGTCCTCAAAAAAAAAAAAGTGGCCCTACTTACAAAATGGCGGCCATTTTGATTGACAGGTCAGCCGAAATCGCAGGTTTTGCGTTCCAACATAGGACTTTCACGGAATTTTTTGAACCGTACAAAGGTAGATCGAAAGAGCAGTCAAAAATTCATCACCTGTCAAAATTTCAAGTGCTAAAGTGCCTTTTTCGATTTTTGGTGAATTTTCAAAAATCAAATTTTGGCCAAAATGTGAGAAAAAAATCAAAATTTTACCAAATTGACCTAGAAATCTGAAATTTGAGATATGTCCTATTTTCGACCTGCCAAATCGATTGGAAACTGTTTCAAACCGTTTTGAGCAGTTCTGGAGCCTCCAGCAGATTTTTGAAACTCGAAATTCTCTCAAAATTTCATCAAATGGAGTTGGAAAGCCGAAATTTATTCTGCAAACTAATTTCAATACGCTATGAAGTCGACTGCAGGTGATTTTTAAGTCGTTTTGGAGCCTCCAGCAATTTTTTGAAAATTACTGGAGCGTCCAGTAGATTTTTGAAACTTGAAATTTCCTCAAAATTTCATCAAATGGGGTTAGCAAGCCGAAATTTACTCTGCAAACTAATTTCAATACGCTATGAAGTCGACTGCAGGCGATTTTCAAGTCGTTTTGGAGCCTCCAGCAATTTTTGAAATTCAAGTGGTTATGAAACTTCCAGCTACTTTTTCGAAATTTCAATTCTCCTAAAAACGCGATGAAACTTTTCAAAAAGTCACTGGTGGCTCCAAAATTACTTCAACTCGCCTGAAGTCGTCTTCAGAAGGTGTTAAAATTGAAGTGCAGAGTTAATTTCAGCTTGCTAACCTTATTTTGATGAAATTTTGGAGAAATTTCTGGACGCTCCAGTAATTTTCAAAAAATTGCTGGAGGCTCCAAAACGACTTAAAAATCACTTGCAGTTGACTTCATACCGTATTTAAATTAGTTTGCAGAATGAATTTCGGCTTTCCAACTCCATTTGATGAAATTTTGAGAGAATTTCGAGTTTCAAAAATCTGCTGGAGGCTCCAGAACTGCTCAAAACGGTTTGAAACAGTTTCCAATCGATTTGGCAGGTCGAAAATAGGACATATCTCAAATTTCAGATTTCTAGGTCAATTTGGTAAAATTTTGATTTTTTTCTCACATTTTGGCCAAAATTTGATTTTTGAAAATTCACCAAAAATCGAAAAAGGCACTTTAGCACTTGAAATTTTGACAGGTGATGAATTTTTGACTGCTCTTTCGATCTACCTTTGTACGGTTCAAAAAATTCCGTGAAAGTCCTATGTTGGAACGCAAAACCTGCGATTTCGGCTGACCTGTCAATCAAAATGGCCGCCATTTTGTAAGTAGGGCCACTTTTTTTTTTTTGAGGACAAGGGCTAGAAATGTTCCTTAGGACTTCACCTTTAAGAAAAAAGTTGTCCCGGAGAATCGGCAGGGGGGTGCATGTGATCCTTATGCGGGCCCCCCGACTAGAAAGTACACATTGTAAGCTACTTACTTCGCTAATAATTTTTTTTCCAAACTTTATTTGAAGTTGATGATGATGAATTACCGAATGAAAAACATATAAAATTTTCCATTGGGAAGAAAATAATGCGCAAAAAAAAACAATTGCTGATGAGAGACACCCAAGTTTGCATGGATCCGAAATAAGTACTTGGATCATCGATACTACATTACTAGTATAATTTTTAGTACCCAGCATGACTGTAGCGCTAGTAGTTGTACATTAAACCTTGGGGGGTCCATATTTGTACCTGGGTCTATAATTGTACCTTCTCCTCTACCTACTTGCACAAGTACCTTATAAATTAATGAGGTTCGGAGAGTTCTAGCTGAGCATGCTGCCTGCCATAAAAATTGAAGGGGCGAGTGACCTTTGAAGAACAAAAACAAAGAAATCGTTTTTAAGAAATATGTATTATACTCGTAATTTGAAAAATGATGGAAAAATTACGAGTACATTCAATTACCTCGAATGAAACTTTTCATCATTCTTATCTTTTGTAAACTTCAATGGTGGGTCATTCCGCGTCAATTTGACCAAGAAGTGGTAAGGGGTGGAGTCGGCGATTTTTTTGAAATTTTTTCTGTGGAAAGACCTTCCGAAGGAATGACCAATGGCGCAAATCGCAGCCCTCTAGCCCTTTTTTAGAGTCTGCTAGGGGGTGTCAAAGTTTTCAGTGAACTTCAAATATCATCCATTTCAGCAGTGGATTACTCGATAACCGCGATAGCTACAAAAATGGTTTTTTTGCCAATAGGTAGGGGTTTTGAAAGGGTTTTTGGTGGTATCATAAAAATCAGTGTTGCCACTTTTTTTCGTACGAAAAATTAGATTGAAAAGTTTCAAAACGTAATTTTCATATCGTTCCGACTCTCAAAAATTCTGAAAAAAATATATTATGGACAACATTTTATGCTGAACAAGATATTGAAAAATTGGGATGCCATTATGTCGTAAAGTCGATTTAAAAAAATTGAAAGTTTGCGAAAAAATGTGATTTTTTGAATTAAAACATGAAAAAAAGTTTTGTGTGGTAAGTTGACTCATTTGACCCCTATTTTTGCGTATACGTTGAAAAAGTTGAAAAAACCCTTTCATTCGATGAAATGAACTCATCACAAAAATCAAAATTCTAAAAAGGTCAATTTGCAAATTCCAAAAAATAAAAAAAGTTTAAATTCATTCTGTTGTCTTATTTTAACTTTTTTCCGACGTATTTTATGAAAAAGTTGATAAAAATCACACTCGTAGCAAAAAAACTAAAATTCGTTTATTTTTTGAATTTTTTCGAATTTTGATTTTTTTTTTTTGAAAATCGAAATGAGGGAAAAATCAAAATCTTACCAAATTGACCTAGAACGCTAAAATTTGAAATATACTTTATTTTTGACCTGCCAAATCGATTGGAAAATGTTTCAAACCGTTTGGAGTAGTTCTGGAGCCTCCAGCAGATTTTTGAAACTTGAAATTCTCACAAAACTTCACCAAAATGGAGTTGGAAAGCCGAAATTTATTCTGCGAAACTAATTTCAATACGCTAGGAAGTCGACTGCAGGTGGATTTCAAGTCGTTTTGGGGCCTCCAGCGACTTTTTGAAAATTCTTGGAGCCTCCAGTAGATTTTTGAAAATTTATATTTTCACAAAATTTCATATCAAATTGACTTAGAAAGGTATAATTTTGTTTTTAGCCTATTTTTTTGTCTCTAAGGTTTCAAATTGTTCTTGAACCTACAGCGGGTTTTTGTTTTCATTTTCATTTTTTTTCCTTCTAAACAATCTCTGTTGAACATTTTTGCACTTAGAAAGACACAAAAATATTTTTTGAAAATTTGCAGGGTATGTAACAAGCAGTGAAAGTAGTGAAAAAATAGTCAATTTATTCATAAAAGTAGTGAAAAAATTCAAACGTGTGCAACAAAAACCTTCAAATTATTGAAAAAAAAGTTTATTTTTGATGAAATTGGCAACAGTTTTAGAATTTATGTGATGTCAGTTTAGCTGGTAAATTTTCTTCCACATTCAATTTTTTTGAAAATTTCCTATGAAAAATTTGACTTTGTTAGTTTTTTTGGGGGTATGGGGAAAAGGGGGCCAAGTGAAGAGCTTCTTGAAAATTTGTTTGAAAAAAGGTAGTGGAAAAAGTAGTGATTTTTTTTCCAGAAAAAAAATTAGGTACCTAGTACCATGAATATGTTTCTGAATCGATCAAAAGGGTCATTAAATACGAGTTAATAGGTCCTGAATTCCATTTTCACCATACTCACAGCGTTTTTTTTTTCTTTTTTCAAAAGCCGGAATGTTCTAGAACAGTTTGAAGCCATTATCAATCGATTCGGGATGTCGAAGATAGGGTACCTTACCTACATAGTACCTACATACCAAATTTCAGATTTCTAGGTCCAAGTATTTGGGAAATTTTTTTTTTTTTAATTTTTGAAATGAATTTAAAATGTTGGAAAATTTGACAATCGAAAAGTGAATAAAGCGTCAAAAATTTTGGCTGATGGTGTATTTTGGTTTTAAAATATCTGTGCTGGTTGAAATATTTCCCTTATGAGGGTTTTTTCGGAGTTGCGTAACTAGCACAAAATGGAGAAATGCTCAATACCTTACCTACTTATTGAAACTTTTCAACCCTTTTCTTCAGCTCTTCTGAGAAAACGATGATTGTTAAAAGTTTTTGCCTCTTTTTCCGCATCAAAAATTCAATTTTGAAATTTTGATAAGGACCGTGTCGTCTGAGCCTCCCCCATCCCATTTTTGAGTTGACAAAAATTGGTTACATTGGTTACTGAAAATTTTCAACTTTGAGGGGAAAAAGGTGTTGATAATATCCAATTTCATTCCAAAAATTACTATAGCTAATTATCGCTTTCTCGCCAGAAATCTCAAGTGTCACTTTTTTTGTACCAGTTGCCCAAGAATTGCAACAAATTCCTTTCAATAAAATTGCTCCTCTCGCTTTCACGTCTTGAATTGCGAAAAAAAGTCTTACTTACTTTTACCAATAATTTCCAAAACAATTTACACTTTTCACCCGAAATTTCTAAGCCTCACTTTTTTGAGATAAATTGGTTAAAAGTCTTCCCTCCTGCCTGAAATTGACGAAGTCTTGCTGTCGGCCAAAAATATCAAAAAAATCTCACCTCAAGTTGAAATTCTAAAAAACGATTTTTTTACTTCAAAAATTGCTCAAAATATTGCTAAATAGCCCTGCCTTTGTCTGAAATCGTCAAGTACAAAAATGAAAAATTTATTCCAGCTCGAGTTCCTCATCCCAGCCCTCTCAATTTTTAGATGAAAATTTATAAGTATTTTGAACTTAGAATCGAAAACGTTTTTAGTTGATTTTTTCAACTTTTCTTCTCGTGTGAGTGATTAACTTTTGAATCATTTTTCTGTCTTTCTTTCGATCTTTAACATTTGCATACATATAACAAAAAAGCATAATCTTCAATTTTTGAACGATATAGCTAGGTCTGTAGAGAAGGAGGACAAACAATTGACTTTGGGCCACAATTTCCTTTGGTTGGTTGGCTATAATTTGTGAGAGCCCAAAACTTTCGAAAAAAAGCTGATCTCGTAATTAAGGCGAATCCGTGAATATTCTTTATTATTTTCAATCCTCTCAACTCAAATCGTACTAAATGAGAAGTTTCTTATTTCTTGATTTTTTTTATCACTGCTATAAAAATCGTCTTTTGGAGTTGGATCATTAGGAAATCAAGCCAAATCTGAATTTTCACAAATTCGCTAAAAATTAAAAAATGGAATTCAGCTGTGAAATGTGGCCTTGTACTCGTACTGTAGGTATGGTATATTTTTGGATATTTTTTTGATTTTTCCTATCCGTTTCGAAATCACTCGTACTTTTGCTTCCAATACCTTATTTATCAGTTCAAAAGTGGCATTCTTATCTTGACCCAACAAAGTTTATAAAAAATTTGAAACATTTTCTCAAAGTATAGGCCTAAATAATGAAAAAAATCAACTCTAGTTGAAAAATTCCATCGTATGAAATTTTAAAAATTTGTCACCTTAAGGGACTCGGAATTGGGATATCGAATAGAAACCCATGTAACAGAATACCATACGTAACAAAAACGAAAAAAAATGAAAAATGAAAGAAAAAAAAAAGGAAGACTATATCTAACATAAATAAAAACGAAATGTGAACAATTGTTGTGTACATTAAAAATAAATCAAAATCTAGTCCATATTTGTAAACCCCTAGAGGCAAACAGAGAGAAAAAAAAAAGGAAATATGAAAATATTTCAGGACCCTAGATACATATAGTGAGGAAGTACGGGTACGCGTACGGAGAGCGAAAAACAAAAAAAAAAAACCTTCACCGGCGAATACGATATGCGAAGAAGAAAAAAAGTGGAAATCTCTTTCGCATAAACCAGTGTATTTTTGATGATACGAAACGGATGACGTATACTTTTGGAAAGTTTCTCTCTCCTCCTGGAAAAAAAAAAGTCGGTTCGGGTTATTTTTTCATATTTATGAACGCGGAATCGGCGGTGGAAGGGAGGGGTGTTCGAAAGTATGAGCGAAAAAAGGACTTGATTTATAAGACAATATATTATGAAATGAAGGGTTTCCGTTCTCAAAACAGGGAAATGAGCACATCATACACTTTTAACGCTTTACGAGTAATTCTTTATTTATTCTTTTGTTTCCTTTTATGTCGCGTTAATGTTGTGTTGTTGTTTTTTTTCTCGCTCGTTTTATGGTCTGTTTTATCGCAATTTCGCGACGCAGCTCGACGGTTTTTCTCTCGTCGCCTGAGCTGCGACTCGATATACGTCGACGAGTTTATCATTTATCGCCCAACGAGACTCGACAACTCGTAGGATTATAATTGATGCCCGAATAATAATGTACATAAACTAACTTATTCATACGCCTCCATAATCGTATCCTCTCTGCTTTTTTTCCCCCGAACACCAGAGCCTGATTTTGAATTTTCAAACACGAGTACGTAATCCGGATTCTTCGTACGAAGAGATTTTCTTCCGTTTGGCTCGACTCGTTTATTAAATCTATAACGAAAGGGTGAGTGACTCGAAGATCATAAAAACAAACGTTTTTTTCATCAACGAGGTAAAAAAATTTGAAAATGAAGCAAGTTTTTCAATCGTTGAAATTGCGCCCACCTTCTGAAAGGTTTCAAAAGATTCCAATACCAAAAATAATATATCCAGGGTGGGTCGTAGAACCCAAATGAGGAAAACTTATCCAACCAGAGATATCCTTTGTAAGTTTTTCTCGTTCGAATACTCGAAAGAAAAAAATATTAAGAAGCCTACGCAACACCCCTCCATATTTTATACGTAATAGGTACACCGAAATGAATTTCGAATTCATTCGAGTAAGATGATATAAATATATTCACCGATATTTTAACATACATCCTTCAATAAAATTCAAATGTATCATTAGAAAAAAAATGAAAATTTAAAATACCTACGTTCATAGGGTAGCCTTTGACAAAAGAGAGCACTATAAGAGCTATAGGTACCGGACCGGTGCGCATTCACCCGTTTGATCTGAATTTAAGGACCCCTTCAATTTGAATTCAGCTTGAAAATCCTTTTATGCGTAACGTTGCAAAATTTCTTTGTGTTTTATTTTATTACGAGTACATGTAGTTTTGATACTTGTCAATTTACCTTAACGTGATGCGACTAGAATGAGCGACTGAATGATCAGATTGATGTAAAGACTAAGTACATACATACACGAAATGCTTTATTAGGAGGTAATTGAATAGGTACGTATTACAAGAAAGAATCCAGGACTCGTACTCAATTTTTTTTCCAAAAAAAGTGACTGCAGTAACCAAAAAATCACAAGAAAAGTGACTAAAAAGTAGGTTACCTAAAATGTTACGAAATGTAAGCAAATTTTTTAAATGCAGAAAAAATCACAAAAAAAACTCAATCGAGACTTGAACAATTTTGGCGAAAAATATGACTTTTTGGAAATTGTTGACAAAAAAGTGACACTTTTGGAAGCATTTTTGTCAAAAAAGTTGAATACCTACCTGCTTTGTAACTTTTGGACTATTTTTAGCAAAAAGAGTGGAATTTCTGGGAATTTTCGAAAAAAGATGAGGCTGACAGTTTTAGCCAAAGGCATGACTTTTTCCAATTTCTGACAAAATAGCAAGATTTGGGCAAATTTTCGGCAAAAAAGTGAGATTTATTGTTAATTTTTGGTAAAAAAGTGAAAGCTTCGAAAATTTTTTGGTAAAAAGCAAGACGTTTAAAATTTAGGGAAAAAAACAATGTTTTTGAAAAAATGCAAGATTTTGACAATTTTTTGTTAACTGACAGGACTGCTTGGTAACTTTTGAAATTAAAGGCAATTTTTCATCAACTTTTTAAACCTACAATTTCGAAGAATGTAAGTTTATTGTTTCGGTGAAGGAATTGCACGTTTTGACCAGAAAATAGCAAAACTGATTGATTTTGGTTTCAGTTGAAGGTTTTCTCAGTACCTATAGAAGTTTAGTTTTCATGTGATTCACTTCATTATGTAGTTGGAGTGGGTTTTCGGTTTTCGTTTTGTTTTTCTGAAAAAAATTATATGAAAATTGATAAAAACATGATGAGACGCTAAAAAAAAAACACTACTCACTGTCACTTAAATATACCGAAAATTAATAGAAGTTCAGTGAAGTCTTAGCAATAAAATGAATTTTAATTTTGAATAAAGCCTAAAAATCACTTCAAATTGATAAGCAGTGATAACGATTTTTTAAAAACTTGGCTAAAATTTCGTGAAAAAAATGTTAAAATAAAATAAGAACTTACAAAACTTTCTGTCAGAAATAAAAATCTCACCTTCTGTCAAAATTTGTTTCGTTTCTTTGCTGAAAACTGTCGCTTTTCCTCAGAAAATTCCCAAAAATCTTCATTTTTTTTCTCACTCCAAAAATTACCCATGTTTTGCTTCTATGACAAAAAAATGCTAAAAATTCTCGCTCCCAACCGAAAAATTGAAGAAGTCCTCAGTCTTGCTGTTTGCCAAAAATTTCCAAAAATTCTCGATTTTTTTTCAAAAAAACTTTTTTTTTAATTATTTAAAAATTTTGCTTTTGATCCCAAGTTTTTAAAAATTACAATAAATTAAGTACAAGAAAGTCCCACTTTTCGAAAAAAATTACAAAAAATTTCATTTCATTGCAAATAATTCTAAAAACTCATTAAAGTTTTGCTTTTAGAATTGTTGGGGGGGGGGTGGTGTTTATAATTAGTAATTATATCTAGTAATTATTAATTACTAGATTATTACACCCTACGTCAGATTATATTGAGTTTGTCAGGTTGTGTTTTTTAACAAGAGTAATACATGTTTCTATTTCGGAGGGGTTGTCAGGAATGGAGAGAGAGTTTTCATCTATTTGAAGAGATAATCGATCTTGGTGTAACTGGGGAAAATAGAATAGTAGGTGTTGAACAGATGTGGGTTCAGATGAGCAAAATTGACATGAGGGCTTAGGGGCTTTTAGGTAAAGATGATTATGTGTGATTTTGGTGTGTCCAATTCTCAGTCTTGTCAAGATAACTTCTTCAAGTCTATTTAAGTGAGAGAGGTTTTTCCAAGGATGAACTGATTTTTTATGTTGAAAGAGCTTGTTGGCTGTTTGTTGGGACCAGAAATTTTGCCAATTAATGTATATATTTGGGGTGAGAAAAATCTCGCTTTTCAGCAAAATTTCAAAAGATCTTCATTTTTTTATTTTTTGAAAAATTATTCAAAAGTCTTGGTTTTTATTTATACATTGCCTTAAAGATCATTTTTTTGCCAATAATTTCCTGAATGTTCTTGTATCTGCTGAAAATGTTAATCTCTTTTTTTTTGCCAAAAAAAATGATTTCTAACAAAACTACCTACCAAAAATTTTCATTTTTTCCCCAAAAAATTCCAAAAAGTCTTATTTTTTTTCAAAAGTTGTAAGTTTGGCTTTTTGCCCTGAAATTGGCAAAAAGCCCTTCTTTTTGTAAAAATTGTCAAACTCTCGTTTTGTTTTGCGAAAACTTGTTTTTTAAAAATTAAAAACTGGTGTGAGGCAAGGATGTCCCCTCTCACCCAGATTGTTCAATGTGTATGCAGAAGAAATAATGAGGGAAGCGCGAATTGAACGAATGGGATTCAAGATCAACGGCAAGAGAATAAACGAAATAAGCTATGCAGATGACAAAGTGATCCTTGCTGGGACAGAAGCAGAGATGCAGAAAATGATCGACCGAATTAACAGTGCAGGATTAAAATACGGAATGAAAATAAATGCAGGCAAGACCAAGGTGATGAGATTTACAAAAGAAGATGATAAAGTGGTCAAAATCAACATCGGATCACAAGAAATTGAAAATGTAAATCAATTCAGATACCTTGGAGCGATGATAGACAATGATGGCAGAGATAATAAAGAAATTAAATCACGGATTGGAATGGCAAAAACCGCTTTCAACAACCTTGCCAATGTGCTGGGAAATCGAACGATGAGTATAGATCTGAGGAAGAGAATTATGCGATGCTACGTATGGACCGTTCTGAAATATCCCTGCGAAACATGGACCATGAGTGCAGAATGCGAAAACAAAGTATCCGCTTTCGAGATGTGGTGCTATCGAAGGCTACTACGAATCTCATGGAAGGACTTCATTACCAACAAGGAAGTATTAGCAAGAATAGGAGAGGAGCGGAAAGTCGTAGTTGAAGATATCAAAACTAGAAAGCTAAAGTATTTAGCTCATAAAATACGAGAAAACGGTATTTTCATGCTAGCGGTACAGGGGAAAATCCAAGGAAGATCGACGAGAGGGAGGAAACGATCGGAGCTGTTAACAACTAACTCACCAGCCAACTCTCCCTGTAAGACCCTGAAAGAAACGATCAGATACGCTAGATACCGGCTAATATAGATGGACATATACGCTATCTCCTGTAAAGGAGCGCGACTACGACGACGACGAGAGCATTACAATTTGTAAAGTTCTGTTTTTTTTGTTTTGTTATTTGTTATTGTTTTCTCATCAAAAGATTTTGCTCGCGTTTTGTCACTTTTTTGATTATTTTTCTGTTTTTTTTTTTTTTTTTTTTTTTTTTTTTGGTTACAACAGTTACTTTTTTGTAAATTGAGTACAAACTCTGAAAAGTGAATGAAAATTACCAATGAATTTTGATATTTTAGTAAAATTAAGCAAAATATAAATACTCAAAAAAAGCATTTAAAAGTTAATGCAGCCTTTTAATGTAGAATACCTAGACCTACTCAAATTTTTAAGAACTTTATCACCTCGATCAACGATGAATTCCAAAATATTGTGGTAAATTTAGGATTGCTTCAACTTATATTTTTTAAAAAGTTTTTTTCTATTTCAAAAGAATTAACATGACGAGTACAAAAACTTTAAATGTGTTTTTTTGAAAATACATACAGTAATTTTGGGTAACCTATATTTAGAATTTTTTTAAAAAAGAACTAATAGCATACTTGGTTAGTTTTTAGGTTACATAATCACTATTATTGGTTGTTAGAATAAGCCTCATAATCAGGACCATCTTACTCACATATGTACTTAAATAGATATCAAAAGTCGTTTTTTATACCCATCGAGTTCACAAGAAATGTAACCCACATAAACTGATGTATTCCTATCCATATCCATCGCCGCAGAATCATCTCACACACCAGCATCCAGCATCCCACAGGTGAAATAATCACGTGTACAAGTACCTACATTCGTTAAAACTTTTATATAATCTTTTAATACGTTGGCAAGTAAGCCAATAGGTACAGCAGAGAGAAGGTACACGAACGGGGTACGTATTTTGTGCGAAAAACCCTTCGCAGTTCGCACACCGCCCGTGCCATAAGATGGTGAATTCTGTGTTGAACTTCGCCGCCGTGGACTACCCTCATTCTTTCCCTTTTGCTCGCAGTGCCGATGACGGGGGCTAGGACGCGGTACGCGTATTCGAAATAGCGTTAATTAATAATTGCAAGCTTCGCTGCCAACTTTGTGATGGATTAGTTTCCCTTGAAACCTCCTTCGTGAAAGTAATCATTGAAGCAAACTTCCCTGCTCCCACGTTGCCGGTTACCTCCGCTCCTCCGCTCTCCACGTCTTCTTCGTCGTCGTCGCTTTTGGCAGAAAATTCAACGCGTTATTTGTATCCTCCCAAAAACAGTTGGAGTAGAAATTTGTTTAATACTTTAGCGAGTAGGAACTTGTGTGCTGATACTACCACATAAAGATAACGATAATTCGAATATGTTTTCTAAACTGTTTACTTTTGCATGAAATGGAAAATTTACGAGTATATCGCCTTATTCTAAACAGAGAGACGTGAATTTTCTCTTTGACGAACCGCGCCACAACGCTTCAGTATTATGTTCTCTAGACTAACATGTCGATGGCTTGGTATAAATACCACGTAAGTCCAAAATCCTAAATTTTTCAGGAGAATAAAAAAACGTTTAAAACATTCATATTTCGTTATTTGCAGTTTTAGCTTGCATTATTATGTTTTAGAGGTCTTAATGGTATGGCCTGATGATATTTTATAGGTTGATAAAATATAATTAGTTGATTAAAGCGCTTTGGAAGGACATACGAGGTTTCTAGAGACGACATACGAGATTTTCATCGTACTTACGTACACTTACGTGGTTTTTAACAAGGACTTACGAGGTTTTCAAATTTACAAGTGATGAAATTCATTTACTTACCTCGTAAGTCGGACTTACGTGTTTTTTAATGTTGGAATTTCGCCGATTAGAGCGCTAGGATGCATTTTAGACTTACGAGGTTTTTAAATTCGGATTCCTCGTTGTTTTTTACTAAAGAAACCACAAAAAAAGCATTTTCGAAAAAATCTGGACTTACGAGGTTTTTATACCAAGCCATCGATGTGTGTTCGATTAGATTTTTGTTTTGTGTGAATTTTTTCTCCCCCATGTCACCTTACCTTTTTTTGGTTTCGTCTTATGTACCTAATCGTGTACGTCTAACTACCTGTTGAACTTTTTTTTTTCGTATTTTTCTTCGATATTTTATACCTTACGTTTTGCTGGTTTTAGTTGGACGAGTGTTGGATGTCGCTAATTAGCGAAAATATGCGAGACTTTTGATGAAAAAACAGCCCCACTTTTACTTTGACAGGAAACACAACGTCGTGTCTGATTCACTGTACTATAAGCTGCAAAATAAATACTTAATGAATTAGACGCAGAAACGTAGGCTGGATTTTTTTTCTGTGTGAAGATGAAGAGCAAAGGGCGAGACATGTAGGTGGTTTTCTATGCAGTGGGATACTACTTACTACTTTTGGAACTGAAATAAAGATGTTTGAACAAGGGGTGTAGTAGAAGATCGGTGGGTATTTTTTTTTTCAGAATAGAGTTTCCCTGTTTGGAAACTTTTAATAAAATGCGTAAATATTTTCAAACGTATTGGATGAGTGGAGGGGAGAGAAGGGGAGTTCATTATCGCCGATAGGCTATAAAGGTACTTAATTTCATCATTGCTTCGCCAAACACCTACCTTGTGTGTAGGTAGGTCATCAGTTTTTACGAGTTTTGATTGAATATTAACGAATAGTGGAGGGGGATCCGGGGGAGGATCCTAGTTTAAAGTTCCGCCGTATGACGGGCAGAAAGATTCAATTTTGTGATTCAACATCCATGCAGCTTTTAGCGAATTCATAGGTCTACCTATTTAATTTTTTTCATATTTTTAAATATTAGGTAGGTACTTTAACAAATTTTTTGAAATAGAGAGCAGTTGAAGAAATGTTCACTGTGTTACCTGCCTTCTATTTTTATATCTTGAAATTGCCATGAGAAAATTGAGAACGAAGGGTGCTTTTTGCTCAAGTTAACTCAATGTTCAGATTTTCAAATTTGAAAAGATGATGACAAAATATCAGAAAGTCATTTTTGAAAGTTTGATATTGGAAATAATTTTCTCTCCAAGTCTGGCATAAAGTCAGAAAATCGACAAGATTTCGTTCTCAATTTTTCAAAAATCTGACATAATGTTAGAAAGTCAGCAGGTTTTTTTTCTCAAGTATTAAAAAGTCAATCTCACACCAATTTATTAATCGGGTTTTTGCCATGTTTTTTAAAGTCTGGCATAATTTCAGAAAGGCAATTGTATTTTTTCCCAAGTTTTCAGAAGTCAACGTACCCAAAAGTCGATTCATTTTCTTTCAAGTTTTTGAAAGTCATATGTAATGTCAAAAATTCGACTAAATTTTTTTCTGTTTTTAATAATTGTGATTGTTTTTTTTTTCAAAACCTGACATACTTAATATCAAAAAGTTAATGAATAATGAACTTTTCTCTGAATTTTTGAAAAAAAGTCGATCGATTTTCTTCCAAATTTTTAATACCCTGAGATAAATGTTGGAAAGTCAAATGAATTTTTCCCAAGTTTTAAAAAGTCAGCGTGACGCGGATCAGTAAAAAGTCTCGTGTTTAAAAAAAAAAAAAAATACCCACTCAAAAGTCTCGATTTTTTACCAAGAATTGTGAAAAATTGCCAAAAACGGAAAAAAAGTATTACTTCGTTGCCACAATAATTGCCAAAAAGTCCTGTTTTTTTTGCTAAAATGGTAAAAATCATGCTATTGGCAAAATATTAACAAAACATCGGGATTGCAAAATTGCCAAAAAATCACCTTTTTCCAATAATTGAGCATTTTTTTTCAAACATTACCAAAACGTTTCCAGGATGTTAACGATCATGAAAGTCATGAAAAAGTCATGAATTTTGCTCGAAACATACTGGGAAAAGTTTTTAAAAAGCCCATAAAATGAAAAAAAAAATGAATAAAAAAATAAAAAATTTGTTCGAAAAATCAGAAAAATTAAAAAACTGAAATACCTACTTTAAAAAAACTCAACCTTACGAACTCGATATAAAATATCACACGATGGGTGTAATAATCATGCAATTACAAACACACCCCCCCCCCCAATTCTCGCTTTTCAGCAAAAAATTACTTCCAAGTCTCACCTTTTTTTCCAAAAATTACCCAAAAGTCTCGCTTTTTTGCCAACAATTTTTTGCATCAAGTATCACTTTTCGCAAATAATCCCAAAAAAGTCCTGTTTTTATTGTCAAACTCTTGCATTTTGCCAACTTATTGTCAAAAATTCCTGTTTTTTAGACAAAAATGTCAAAAAGTTTTGCTTTTTTGCCAAAAATTGCTGAGAAGGCCTGCCTTTTGCCTTTATTCAGTAAAATGATTGTCAAAGTTTCGTTTTCGGTCAAAAATAGCAAAAAATAAGAAGTCTCACTTTTTTGGAAGGGGGAGAGGGATGGCTAAAAATTGTGGTTTTTTGAAAAAAAAATCCCAAAAGTCTCACTCTTTTTCAGAAATTGTCTTGATGTGTCGCTTTATTGCCAGAAATTGCTGAAAAATTCTTTCGCTGGAATTGTCAAAAATTTTAGTTTTTTCCAGAAATTGCAAAATCCTCACTTTGTTGCCCACACTTGCCAAAAAATCTCGTTTTTTTTTTTGATAAAAAAATTGCAAAATAGGTTTGTTTTTTGAGAGAAAAAATTGCAAGAAGGTCCTGATCTTTGCTAAAGTTGTGCACGTTTCTGTCATCTTTTAAAAGTTGCAAAATAGTTCAATTTTTTGGCAAAAATAAAATTGCCAAAAGGTCTTGAGTTTCTAATCGAGTTTCATTTTTAGATAAAAGTTCATAGATTTCTTTATGATGTTTTGTCATTTTTCAGGTTACGTTTTGGTTACTTTTTCGACCTTTTTAGGTTACTACATATTACTTTTTTTTTTTTTTTGGAAAAAAAACGAGCCCCGTCGGTGGTAATTTTCCAAAAATGGCTATGGATAAATAAGTAAAAAATTACCAGTAATATACCTAAATAAAATTATTATCAGGCATTTACCAAATTAATTTTAGAAATTATTATTTTTTTCCAATTTTTCAAATCTTATCTAATTAACACCCAAAAAGGCTACTTCTTTTATTTTACTAAAAAGGTTCGAAATTGGTCCTTTTTTCAGAATTTTTATAAGCGTGACAAAATATTGATATTTTATTGCATCTTTCCTTCCTCCTCCCTTCAAAAAGTGATCGAGTCATTTTCATTACGTTTCGATCTTTTCGACTAACAAAGTTATTCGTATTTTGGCGGGGAAGAGGGGAGGAGTTTCAGGGTTTTTCTCACATTATATATGAAATTTCGAAGCGCATAATATAACTTTATCTATAAAAAAATCTCCTTTTCTCCTTTCGAATGTATTTTTTAAACTGAGCATATTTCAGTTTTCAGAATCAAAACAAGGGTTTTCATCGCGTATTTTTCGGCCAGATTTGTTTTCGAGAAGTTGAGGTAAAAATAAAAAAAGAATTCATTCCACAAAGTTTCATCTTAATTTTTCCTCGGAACGTCAAATTTTCGGTGGGAAATTCTGTGTTTCATTATCTTATCCGTTTTTTTGCTCAATGCCCTTGTGGTGTTTTCTTAAAATTGATTTTTTTCTAAATGAAATGAAAAAAATTGTAAGTATTTGGAAAGTAAAATTTCCCCCAGTAAGGTGTGATTGATTCTTGTCTAGGAGATTTTTTTTTCAACTACATATTTTGAGTAAAAATTGCACAAGTGAACAGCTCTAGTGCTTGTGATAAAAATTAGGGATTTTTCAAGAAATTTACATCTTAGAAAACCAGACGTTTTGGAAAAAACTCAGGGCCTTGCGAAAGAAATGAAAACTGATTCGTAAAGTGTGATGAGTCTTTCTCAGCAAGAGCAAGAAGCATTTGATTTGAAAATGTCAAAAGCAGGAGTATGTGGAAGGGATTGGAATACTGACAGCGATTCTCAAAAAAGTGAAATGGGTAAACATGTTTACGAATATGCATAAGAAGTAAGACCGATAGAGTACCTACTTAATCAAGTGAATTATCTTGTCTCTTCTCTCCAATTCCTTGAAAGGTCTTCTGTTAGTTCTGTTTTAATGTTCATGTTAAAAAATTTGGCGATTTTCAATAAAATAAAAAATACCTATTGGTATATATTTTTTGATTTCATAAATTTCAAACAAATAATAGGGAAATCTTCTCAAAACTTCTCCATAATAAATCTAAAATCTTCGCACAAATCAATCCAACAATAGTCGTGCAAAAACCACACCGAGGGAGACTTTACACACGACGATGTAAAGTTGAGCCCTGCTCAGTTGTACCTACTCAAACACATAGGCCTAATATTAATTAATTTAAGATTATACGACGAGAGTTGCTGGTATGTATAAGTGTACGAGTATCTAGTTCACAACGTATATTTGCATATTAGAACATTCGTCTGTGTGCGACTCTGCGTGAAGATTTTTACCAGTAAAACTCGCCCGCTCGCCTGCCTATGTATTTCCACAGCCAGAAAACTTTTCTCGCGCTCGGCTCTCTCTGTAAACGCAGAGCGCAACTTAGTTGGCAGTTTTTTGGAAATGAATGCGGGTAAATGAGGTTAGCGAAGTTGAAAACGTGACAAGGAACATATTACCTTTGAAAATGACGTTATGTCGTAAGTTGGTAGGATGTGTTTCGTAAAATATAGTCAAGAGGATTTTCTAACAACTTTTGATTAGTTCAATTCATAATAGTACACGCACAAAACCAGTGCCGGACACAGTCCTTAATTCAGACCACGTCACTCGTTCAAATATCTGCCATTATAAAGTTTCTACCCAGCGCCACACTTTTCACTCTTCTACTCGTACTTACCAAGTCTGTCTGTCTCTCTCTTGGCCTCTTTACCATTATAATGATACACGTTTCTTCTCATCACATAGCACAGCGATGTAACCTGCGTACGTAGTTCATATTATACTCTTGTACTCGTATTATCGCAATGTCTTTGAGATTTTGCTCTCAGCAGTGTGCTGATGCTGATGCTGATGCTGGTGCTTCTGCGAGAAGTTGACACACGAAAACTATAGGGACAAGATTTACAAAATTATTTCACGTATCGTTAATTTCTCTTTCTCTCTCTCTCGTTTAACATTATAACCCACTGCTGTGTGACTATGACTATACTAACGCCTACGTAATACTAGCTGTAGAAGTGTAGAGAGGTACCTAATTCAAGACTCCATCTCTGTCTTTCTCTCGTCGTGTTTCAAATACACATTATTTGGTCATGCAACGCGTGCAAAAAAATCGGTATACGAGACGGGAACGACGAAATACTGGCGAAAAAAGACGACGTAAAAAAAAAGAGAAAAAGTTAAAAAACCAAGGGAAATACTTAAATTATACACGTAACTTTTTGAAGGGTTGAAAGTGAAGAAGGTCAAGAAAAAATACTCCAGGGAACAATATCAGCTAACTAGCTTGTTACGAAAACAACCTCGTAGGCTACTTTAAACACTCCATTTACCTCCTCTATTCTAACTTTAATAATAACCTTTGTTCGGTCTAAAAGCAAGTGGACAACGAATTTTATGACCGAAAATATTTGGCCGAAGTAACCTCTTCTGTGTGGCAGTTTATTCTATGGCCGGACCGGAGAAGAGCGAGAAAAAAACGAAGGGCGTTTTATTCGAAATGTTTTTGTTTTACTAGATAGATAGGTACATAGAACAAGGGTACGTATTGGAGATCGAATGAAGAAAAAAAACGAATGCGAGTGGACCAATAGAGATTGGGAATTATTGTTTTTTCGTGTTTTTGTGTTTTTTTCGACTTTTTTGTATTGTTTGTAGTATTTTTTTTTGTTTCGTTGTGGGATGTGTGATGTACATGCTCTTCGTGGCGGAATGTGTCGGTACTCACTACTTCCATAGTGTTGTGGAGGGCTGCTGAGAGAGGTGGCAAAGGGAGCAGTTTGCCTCCGGGAACGAGCTTTCTGCAGGGCCCTACAAAAGAAGGACCTGTAATGAAAGAAAATACATTTTTTTTACTTCTCAAGATACAAAATTCTCAAATGCTTTTGCCCTCACTTTGCTCGGTCTTGTTTTCCTTCGTTTTTCAAAATTGAAATTTCTAATAAAAATATCATTCAAGTTTCAAAGTTTTAAAGTAAAAAATAAACTTCTCGCATAAAAAGTATCGTTTTTATGCCTCTTGAAATACAAATTGCGAAGAGCTTTCGCCCTCACTTGGGCCTGTTCTCTTTTCTTTTTCAAAATTAACACCCTAAAAAAAAATCTTTCAAATCCTAAAATTTTGAAATCCAAAAAATAACCCCCCTGCGTTTTTAGTTCTCTCAAAATACAGATTTTCTGAAGTTTTCACACTCGCATTGCTCGGGCCTGTCCTCTTATTTGTCAAAAAATCAACTTCGCTAAAAAACCATTGTTTTTTGACATTTTGTCCTTGCTTCACTCGGGTCAATTTATTTTTTGTTTTAAAATAAAAAAATTCACAGTTTGGGGCCTCAAAAATCCGAAACAAAAAATAAAATTTGTATTTTTTCCCTATATTAGTCGAATCATTTTCAGTCGAACCTTCCCCCCCTCTCAAAATACCCTCCGTATATAGATTCGTTTCTAGAAATGGGGCCAAATTATATTTGCTCCGGGCCTGCATCGGCTCTGAATGGATTAAATGAATAGCTATATACACTTGTATATTCCAGTAACGATTTCATGTACGAGTATGTACTAAAAAAGAGTCAATTTTTTGAAAACCATGATTGAAAATTGGGTTAAATTTCAAACATAGGTAAGTTTTTGTACCGTTTTTCAATCGTTTTGCTGTATGAATGAATAAACACATCACATACTCTAAAGCATCACTGTCTCCATCATGGACTCAGAGATGCGTTGAAGATAAGTATATTTCTGGGGGCAATTCTTTGTTAAAGAATGAAAGGAGCGGTGAGACACGTAAGATTCTAAAAAAAAATATTCAATAGCGATGAGCTTTCAAAATTATATCTCAGAAACAAAGCCCTGTGTTTTTTTTATTTTAGCAAAACCGTTGATATTTTTCTTTAAAAATGACCATTTGTGGCGAAAAATATAAAAATGCAAAATAAATTTTTGAGAAAAAAAAACTAGGTATATACGAGTAGGTATGTGTCTTTCCAAACAAACTTGTGAAAAATACGAGTAAAAATTTTCACTGTATTAGTAGCTGATCAATTTTTAATACTTAGGTTATTGTCTTTGAAATATTTTGAGCGAAGAGTTCAACCGCTCCAATTTAATTCGTAGTGTCTGATATGGGATCTTGTATATCAATTTTCAGCATGGGTGAAATTTAGATTTTTTCATGTAGGTATTTTGATTTTCAAAAATTCACCAAAACCGAAAAATGCACTTCAGCTCCTGAAATTTTGACTGGTGATGTATTTTCGCATACGCTTTTCATTTAGGCTTTCGTCTGTTTCAAAAATTTATCTGCCGGTTGGGATGAAAGATCGCCATGTAAAGATAGATCAGAGGGATATGCCAAATATTGTCTTGTTTTTTTTTTTTTTGATTATTCATTTTGTTAGCAGGAAAATGATGTGTTAAAAATTGATAAATTTTCAGAATGTTATCTATTCGTCTTTTACATAGTACATAGACATACATCAACTACGCGGATGCTTGGTGTATCTATCTACCTCTTCGCTTTTTCACATATTTTCTCGCTGAAAATAAAATGAAACATTTTATCTCTCATTTGACCAATTTTGAAAAATGCTCCCAAAAAACCTAATTTATCCAATCCAAACACTTCTTTTTACATTTTCTATTTCTAATCCCAACAAGAGACAGGTTCAGAATCAAATCAAGAATGATTTAACTGGGTAGTAGGAGTACTTGATGATTTTATTTCATTTAAGCATTTTTGCTCGTTTCATTAAGGGAGATAGGCAAGTACTGGTGCATAAATTGAAGCTGGGTTTTCAGTAATTATATCCATCTACTTATAAGTACATGATAAAAGTTTCTGTACAATTTTGAGTAGTTTTTATAATTTAATTTTGACAAATAACATCTTACAAAATTGACTTGAAATAGGTATTAAATTCCAAAAATTAACAAAAATTAACTTATCTAGGTATCTATAGGTACATCTGCATACCTACGTATAAATCTACCCACACTAGAATGTATATCTACCTTTTTATTTTTAACAAGTGATACATTTTTATAACATGACAGTGCCACTTTGATAAACTTACTAAATTATAAATAATTGATGAGGTAAATTTATATATACAAGGGAAAATATTAGCTTGCTTTTTCGCCGTATTATCTCATTTTACTGTCATAAAAACTAATGAAAAAGAAGAGTATTTTGTAAAAGGAGCGATTTTATATTTTAAAAAATGATGAATAGAGTAACATAAATGGTGATACGAGTAAGTATTTTCCATGAAGGAACAGTAATTCAATTTCTCCTCAACGAGTTTGTTTTTATGATAGGTACTTTCAACAAAATTCAGAAAATGCAACTTGAATTGATTATTTAAGATGAAAATTTTTAATTTTTTGCTCCTATTTTTTTACGATGAAAAGTCAATATTTTTACAATTATTTCATTGGGAGACATTTGATTTTTGAAGATTTATTTTTTTTGTCTGCGGAAAAAGTTGTGTGATTCAAAATAGGACTTGGATATTTTCAATTGTCGTTTAGTGCTTTTAATCATTTTAACATCTTTGTTTTTGAAAACACCAGTCTTGTCTTTTTTTTTCTGTTATTATACGTTGGGCAATTTAATATTTCCCAGACCATATAATTTTTCAATTATCATTCTACGTTTATTGGACGTTCTTGCTCGTTCGTTTCAACGGTTTCAGGAGCAAGAGGTTTTTTAAATTTACACATTATCAACATATTATTCAGCATGGATTTTTTGTAATAGAAAGCGAAAAAAATGAAAATGCCTAAACAACCATCGAATATACTAATTATATTTGACAATACTTCGTTTTTTTTTGGTAATAGACTGTCGGGCAATCTTAATGCCAAATGAGCAGACATTGCTACTATCATTTTCACATAAATGAGCAAATAATTCCGCTTACAACTGGATCTAATTGTATTCTGTCTCTGTGTAATGTAAATTATCGCAAATGTTAAAGCTAACAACCCTAATGTAACGATTATACAACAGATTAATTTAATTTGTTCTAAAATTTCATCCAATAGCCTTGTATACGGGTGCGAGTAGGAATCGTAGAAGCAAAAAACAAGCGAGTACTCCTTGATCGTTGGACAAGATGATGATTTTTCATTAATCGGTGAAATGTATAATAAGGGCAATATAGTTGCAATTGCTGGTAAAATCCAACACACTAAGCAATAAACCATGTATTTTTTCATTTGAATTTCGGCAGGTATTCTTTGATTTTGAATTAAATAATATATGAGACGGCTGTATTCGAAAGTTACCACCGTACTCCACAATTCACTCGACAATATTCCAAATATAATTATGAATTTGGCAACTACACAGAATCCATCAATTAGTAGACCATAATTATTCAAATACATCAATGAATATAATAAATGTGAAATACAAAACGAATATAACGTTCTGTTGGGTAGATTTCTGAGGCATTTTGTATTAGTATTGAGTATTACACACAGTATCAAAAATATTATTGAAACCGAGTACGATAAAATTATGGCTGTGTCCAGATTCAGTGGGTTGGTGGGAGTCTCCTCACCGCATAGGTAGATTACTCCATCAATCCCCGTCTGAGTAGAATATTCATCACGGAAGTACTTGAATGGGTCAAACATTGCATGATAAACAGCGCCATCTTCACCATATGCGAAGTTTATGTTTTCAAGGAGAAACACGCTGATTGTACAATATTTACTACGATCACTTCCATAGGTACATAATATATCATTTCTGAATGGCAATTCTGGACAGGCCGTTGATAGGTCAATACTGCAATAGTTTCTCAAAGTTTGATAGACAGGATCGTGATGTTCACTGCTATTCAAAGTTTCATTGCAGTGATGATCATCTCTCAAAAACTGCTCCCGAATGAATCTAGGTGTGTTCCCATAACAAAGTGCATTTGCATATTTACCGATGTCTGATTCAGTAAAATTATACGCAAAATTATAAAATCTACTCAGTCCACATTGATCTATGGTGGCACAATATAACAATGGTGTCGGATCAAATCTCAAGTCAGCGTCGAAATTACACGAGGCGCAATACATATTCCAATATATGATATTCATTTTATTACTTAAAACCGGATACGTTAAAAACTGGTTGCCCAGTTGATTCTGAATTGTGGGCCATTCTTCACATTTTTGCTTGATTGCGTCATTCTTCGTGTAGTTTGGGTTACATTTCTTGAGCATTTTAACACGAGCT
Organism: Planococcus citri; assembly: GCF_950023065.1. Lineage (NCBI taxonomy): Eukaryota > Metazoa > Arthropoda > Insecta > Hemiptera > Pseudococcidae > Planococcus > Planococcus citri. The sequence continues at coordinate 19,477,746 of NC_088679.1, read as the reverse complement.
TCTATTGGATGTTTTCCTGACTCGTCGACTGCGGTGATGACCTTTTCACAGACAAATCCTTCATTGCGGTAGTTTTCATTATATTCACCATTTACCCTCGTAATAATAAATGAGAACGTAAACGCGATCATAATTACCATTGATGCAGTTTGATTAGACAGCATCTTCCAGTCACTGGATATCTTGAACATTCCAATGAAAGATAATATTCTAACGAAACATGGACTGCGAAATTTTTTCACGGAATTTGAATGGCTTTACAAGATCACCATTATACGAGTCAAAAATAACGCACCAAAAAATGACATCACGAGTGATTTTCAAACTATAAATAGGCGATATTAAAAACTGTAAATCATCGAATAAATCCCAATCTGTACATATTTATCTATAGGTGGATAGTATAAGGCCTTGCTTTATGTTGTCTAATTTTAGATATCAAAATAGGTAATACGTATTTCCCGTTTCCCCATTTTTGAACCAAGCCGTCAGATTTTTATCTGATACCGTTGACAGTTTTGATAAGCTTATTCGTAACTGTTAATGATTCCGAAAAAAAATTATCGAGGTGTGTCATTCATTTTGAACTTACGGAATGAAATTCAGAAATTTATCGAAAAAGACTATAGGAGGTGAAATGACGCCAGGAGCATTTGGGTTGATATCTCCATTTTTTGAGAAATCCACCTTTCTGAAATGGCAATAAAAACAAAATGATACTTAATTTTTTTGTAAGTATAGGTAACTCATTACTCGAAAATCATCGTTTTTATACCTCTCAAAATGCTGATTTTTGAGAGCTTTTGCCCTTGCTTCGCTCGGGCCCGTTTGCTTTATTCAATTTTAATTTTGGATTTTTCAGAAAAAAAATATATAATTCGAATTCTATTGTTTTTATTTCTCCTGGAATATTAATTTTCGAGAGCTTTCAACCTCCCTTTGCTCGGGCTCGTTTGCTTTTCTTTCTCAATTTTCAATTTTTCGACAAAAAATAACTATTCGAATTTCAAAATTTTGAAGCAAACAATATAAAATCATGAAATATACTCAAGTTGTTCCTTGAAAATTTCCTACATTTTTGGTTTTCACAAAAATTTTATTTGGTGCCCCCTTTTGGGCCTCAAATTCCCAAAAACAATTACCAAAAAAAAGCCAAAATTGAGTTCTTAACGTTTTCATGAAAAATTTCTAATCAGGAAACGTGCTCAAAACTAGGTAGATTTTATACTTAATTCAGGCAGTAGGGGAGTTTTAAATATGGGGGGGGGGTGCACCCTCGGGAAAGAGGGAGGGGTAACGAGTGGAATACGAGCTAAGTTTACTTGTTTCAACATGAAAAGTAATCTTGTTGCAGGGGTTAGCGGGGGTCAAATCGAAAAACCAATTAGGTACACAATTTGATTCGTCATCTTAAATCGCATCTTTTGAGTCTTTCACGTTTTCGGAAAAATTGGGGACTGGTGCTTTTAAATTCTAAAAACAGCGATTTTTTCCAAAATGGCACTACTTGGGGGGGCACCGTTCCCTCGCAGAGGCACGTAGGAGGCTGAACATTTTTTTGGGGTCATTTCAACTCACTATCAAACTCTCCAATTTCAGCGAAATCGAAGACTATGAATTTTTTCTGATCCACCCTAATACCTACCTACCAAATTTCACCCTTTGTGAAATTTCGATTTCTTCATGTAGGTCTAGGTACATAAATAGGTATTAGGTACGTATTAAACTCGAATTTGATTTTCAAAAATTCACCGAAAATCGAAAAATGCACTTCAGCTCCTGAAATTTTGACTTGGTGATGTGTTTTCGCATGCTCTTTTCATTCACTCTTTGTCTGTTCCAAAAATTTTTCTGACGTTTGGGATGAAAGGTCATCCTCTAAAGATGGGTCAGAGCGACTCAGTGGCCCGTTTAGCTCTCGTTGTTATTGTCACATATAACGTCTTAGAAGAGGGCTAATTTGCAATTTTTGTTAATAATTTCTATCATACTATTTACATGTAAGAACCATTTTCGCTTGTGAAGTTTGACGTAATTTCAAAATCGCACTTGGGAGGAATTTCACGATTAGGTATGTGCCTAAAATTAAAAAATCAGTCGAGTACCTATAAGATAATTTTAAAAATGTGCTCACATTAGTATATATGTACTTTTGAAGTGTCTGGAATTTGAATGTAATTGCATAGATTTTAAGTATTCAAATACGACAATCGACAGTCAGTCAAATAATGCGAAAGCTTGACATCACAATAATTAGCTTTGTCATTTGTTTTTTTTTTTTTTTTGATTATTCTTTTTTTTTTTTTTTTTGTGGGTTCGTTTTGTTGACAGGAAAATGATGGGTTGAAAACTGATAAATTTTCAGAATATCATCTATTCGTCGATTATATAAACTACGCGGATGCTTGGTGTCCCGATCTATTATCTACTTATTCGCTTTTTAAAATATTTTCTCGCTGAAAATAAAATAAAACATTTTATCTCTCATTTGATCAATTTTGAAAAATGCTCCCAAATTAACCTAATTTATCAAAACACTTTTTTTTACATTTTTCATTTCTAATCCCAACGAGAGACCGATTCAGAATCATATCAAGAATGATTTAACTAAGGTAGGTAATAGGCCAGTAGGCCTACTTGATTATTTCATTCAAGTATTTGTGCTCGTTTCGTCAAGGTATAGGTACTGGTAAATAAATTGAAGCTGATTTTGACTTTTGAGTAATTATCCATTTATTTACATGATGCAAGTTTCTGTACAGTTTTAAGTAGTTCTTATGATTTAATTTTGACAAATTACATCTTATGAAAATAGTAAGTTCTGAAAGTACTTAATTCATTGACTTGAAATATTGAATTCCAAAAATGAACTAAAATGAACTTATCTGAGTAAGTAAAGTACCTAACGCATTGCGAGACTATTAGAGAAATTATTCAAGTATGCAACATTATTTTTAACAAAAGATACCCACATTTATAACATGACGGCGCCACTTTGATATATATGTACCTACACTAAATAATAAATAATAAGTTGAGGTAATTTCATACCAGATAATAAGGGAAGATATTTGCTGGCTCAAAATTCAGAAAATGTTACTTGAATCAATTAATTAAGTATGATGAAAATTTTCAATTTTTTGTTCAATTTTTTACGATGAAAAGTCAATAATTATTATCATAATAATTTCATTTGGAGACATTGATTTTTGAAGATAAATTCAACTGTCATTGAAAAGTATTTTTTTGTCAGCGAAAAAAGTTGTATGATTCAAAATAGGACCTAAGTACACATTTTCTTGTCATTCTGTGCTTTTGGTGAGTTTAATATCCTAATTTGTTTTTGAAAACGCCAGTTTTGTCTATTTTTTCTGGCGTTGTGTATTTTTTTGCGTGTAATTTAATATGTATTTTCCAGGCCATTCAATTTTTCAATTATTGTTCTACGCCTATTGGACGTTCTTGCTCGTTCATTTCAACGTTTTCAGGAGTAAGAGGTTTTTTAAATTTACACATCATCAGCATATTATTCAACATGGCTTTTTTGTAATAAAAAGCGAAAAAAATAGAAATGCCTAAACAACCATCGAATATCCCGATTATATCTACGAATACTTGTTCGTCTATTGGTAAAATACTGCCAATAAGCAATCTTACGTTTATTACCAAATGAGCAGACATTGCTACCATCATTTTCACATAAATGAGCAAATAATTTCGCTTACAATTATTGGATCTAATTGTATTTTGCCTTTGTATATAAGCTATTGCAAATGCGAAAGCTACCGACCCTAATGTAATGATTACAGAAAATATTGATAGCATTATTTCATTAATTTTTTCCAATAGTCGCGTATATTGGTGCGAGTTGCCATCATATGCGCAAGAAACAAGCGAGAATCCATTGATTGTTGGACAAGATGATGATTTTTCATTATTCGTTGAAATGTATAATGCCGGCAATATTATAGTTGCAATTGCTGGTAAAATCCAACACACTATAGGCAATAAACCATGTATTTTTTCAATTGAATTTCGGAAGATATTCTTTGATTTTGAATCAAACAGTACATAAGACGACTGTATTCGAAAATAACCACCGTATTCCACAATATACGCGACAATGTTACAAAGGTATCAATGAAATAGGTAGTTCTACAGAATCCACTAATAATTAGAAAGCTATCATTTAAATAGACGAACGAATATATTAGATGTGTAATACAAAACGAATACAATGTTCTGTTGGGTAGATTTTTAAGACTTTTTGTATTAGTATTTAGTATCACACACAGTATCAGAAATATTATTGAAACCGAGTATAATGAAATTTCGACAGTGTTCATAGGGTTGGTGTTGGTTAGAGTCTCCTTGTTGTATAGGTAGATTACTCCATTAGTACCCGTCTGATTGGAATATTGATGATCAAAGAACTTGAATGTCCTGTGTAGAGGAATATAAATAGCGCCATCTACACCATATACGAAGTTCATTTCTTCAACGAAAAAATCGGTGAATGTACAACGTTTACTGTGATCACTTCCATAGGTACATATTAGATCATTTCCGAATGGCACCTCTGGACAGGCCTTTGATAGGTCCATACTGCAATAGTTCCCCGAAGTTTGGTAGACAGGATCGCGATGTTCACTGTTATTAAATGTTTCATTGCAGTAATCACCATATATCAAAATCTGCTCTGAAATAAATCTAGGCGTGTTCCCGTAACAAAGTGCATTTGCATATTGGCTGATGTCTGATTCAGTATGACCATACTGAAAATTATGAAACTTGCTCAGTCCACATTGATTTATAGTGGCTAAATGTAATAACGGCATCGCAATGGATATCAAGTCATCGTCGAAATTACACCAGGCGCAATACGTATTCCAATATATGATATCAGTTTTATTACTTAAAACTGGAAATATTAGAAACTGATTGCGCAATTGGTTTTCATATGCGGGCCATTCTTCACATTTTTGCTTGGTTGGGCCATTCTTTGTGTAGTTCAGGTTACATTTCTTCAGCATTTTAACACTAGCTATTTTTGGATTTTCTCCTACTGTGCCGACATTGGTGATAACCTTCTCACAAACAAATCCTTCATTGAGGTAGTTTTCATTTTCATCTTCACCTTTTACCCATATAATGATAAATGAGAATATAATCGCGATCATAATTACCATAAATGTGGTTCGGTTTGACATCCTTGAGCCTCTGAACATCTTGTAACACACCGATGATAGGTATAAGTTAGGTAATTTTTCACGGAACGTATTACATAAACTGAAATTTTAGTTATACCATTGAATTCGAACGCTCAGCAATATCGCCATACATTATAGTGTTGAAAATAACACACCGGAGAATGAGAACTGAGTGATTTTTAAACGGTGAATATGCGATATTCAACTATAAATCATCGGTGAAATAATAATTATTTAGTTATCTACTAAAACATATTCTGCAATCTAATCAAAATATTATGCATTTACGAACAATATCGTCATTTTTTCCCCAATGTTGATGACATTTTTGAATATCTATTTGACTCATATCTCTTTTTATCTGGAGAATGTAATTTTTTTCGCTGATTTTAGAAGGTACTAAAAAAAGATGAAAATAGGTAGGTACCTAGCTACCTACTTTGAAACAAATTTTACAATTTTATTCACAGATTTTTTGATGTCTCGTGTTTTTTCGTTGATTTTTGATCCATCTGATAATTTTTATAAAAATATGGATCTCTAAAGTTATTATTTTTAAATCGAAATCATTCGACTAGTAGGTATGTGCTTCTATAAAACATAGCAATGGTCCAGTTTTAATTTATTGGGCCCAGGGCTGTAATGTAATTTATGTTGGTAAATTACGGCGGTATTTTACCGTATTTTACGGTATTTTACCAAAAGTTTATTACCGTATTTTACCATAATTTACCAAAACACCAAATTGAACACTTTTTTCCCATCTTTCCTTCATAAATTTCTAAATTTCCATGGAAATTTATGATTTGAAAGTTACCAAAAATTTACCCCACATAAATTTCCAAAAAATGCCCATGAAGAATTTCCTATAATCTCTAATAGCACCTGGCTAAAACAGATGAAAATTTACTTCAGAGGCAGGTCAGAAGTTCAGAACTTCGAAGTCAAACTACAAAATACAAATAACTCTTCATATCGAAATTAGTAAAATACCATAAATACCGTAAAATACCGTATTTTACCGTATTTTACCGCCGTATTTTACCAGCGAATAAATTACGGTAATTTAAGAGCCCTGATTGGGCCCCAAATTCAAGCAAGAAGGTCAGAAAATCAACATGAAAAATTTTTGGAAAAATGTTTTTTTTTTTATTTGTATTTTAAATTCTGAATCCCAAAGAACCCATTTGGCTCCATAGATGCCAAAACATGCCCCAATCACCAAATTGTTCGACCCCGCCCCTGAAATTTTAGAAAAAATGGAACACAACCCCAACATGCTCACCAACATACTCACCAACATAAAAATGCAAAAACAACCAAACCAACTTGTGAAAAATACGAGTAAAAATTTTCACTCGAAGCGTAATAGTGGATCATTTTTTATTAAATAATTGTCTTCGAGATATTTTGAGCAAAGATTTCAATCGTTCCATTTTAATTCGCAGTAAAATGCGCTTCAGCTCCTGAAATTTTGAATAGTGATGTATTTTCTTATGCCCTTTTCATTCACTCTATGTCTGTTTCAAAAATTTAACTGTCGTTTGGGATGAAAGGTCATCCTCTAAAGATGTGTCAGAGCCACATGCCAAATTATTGAATCTCAGTGCCCCGTTCAGCTCTCGTTGTTATAGTCTCATAACCTCTTAGAAGAGGGCTGATTTGCAATTTTTGTTAATAATTTCTATCGTACCTACTACTTAAATGTAAGAACCATTTTCACTTGCAACAGTTGGACATAATTTCAAAATCTCTCTGGGAGGCATTTCACGATTTATATGGGGCTATAGGTACATGCCTAAAATTAAAAAATCAGTCGATTATTTATGATAATTTGAAAAATGTGCTCATTTTACTTACCTACATAGGTACTTTTGAAGTCTTCGAAATTTAAATGTTATTGCTAGATATTAAATATTCGAATATGATCGGCAGTCTGTCAAATAATGTGAAAACTTAACATCACAATAATTAGCTTTTTCATTTTTTTTTTTTTTTTGATAATTCATTTTGTTGGCAGGAAACTGATATGTTGAAAATTGATAAATTTTCAGAATGTTATCTATTTGTCTATTATGTACATAATTATTATCAACTACGCGGATGCTTGGCGTACCTACCTATCTATCTAGTACTTACCTATTTACTTTTTGAAGTAGGTATTTTCTCGCTGAAAATAAAATAAAACATTTTATCTCTCGTTTGATCAATTTTGAAAAATGCTCCCAAAATAACCTAATTTATCAAAACATTTCTTTTTAAATTTCTATTTCTAATCCCAACGAGAGGCCGATTCAGAATCAAATCAAGAATGATTTAACTGGGTAGTAGGCCTACCTACTTGATTATTTCATTCAAGTATTTATGCTCGTATCGTTAAGGTAGATACCTACTGGTAAATAAATTGGAGCATGGTTTTCAGTAATTATCTATTTACTTACATGATGAAAGTTTCTGTACAATTTTGAGTAGTTTTTATAATTAAAAAAAAAAAAAAAAAAAAAAATGACAAATAACATCTTACAACAATTGTAATTTGAGAAAGTAGATACTTAATTCATTAGACTTCAATAATATTAAATTCCAAAAATGAACTAAAATTCACTTATCTAAGTACATATCTAATTATCTATAGGTATGTAAGTATAATGTAAAGTATAGTTAACATTGATTACATTTACATACAATGTTGAATTGCTAACAAAAATAAATTAATAACATATGAGTGAAATAATAAGGAGAAAATTCTACCCAATAACGCAATGTGGGACGATTAGACAAATGATTCAAGTAGGTATACAACATTATTTTTAACAAATGATAGGTACATTTTATAGCATGGCACTGACAGTGTCACTTTGATAAAATTTACGAAATAATAAATAATTGAGATAATTTTATACCTGATGACTGATGAGTGAAGATATTCGCTTGCTCGAAATTCAGAAAAATACATAGTAGGTAACTTAAATCGATTAATTATGAATTATGATGAAAATTTTTAATTTTTTGTTCAATTTTTTACGATGAAAAGTCAATTATCACAATAATTTCATTTAGAGACATTGATTTTTGAAGATAGAAACTGTCGACTGTCGTTGAAATGTATTTTTTTGTCAGTGTAAAAAATTGTGTGATTCAAAGTAGGACCTAAACATTTTCTTGTCGTTCTGTGCTTTTGGTCGTTTTAACATCCTAATTTTTTTTTTGAAAACACCAGTTTTGCCTTTTTTTTCTACAGTTACGCATTTTTTTTTGCGTGCAAATTAATTAATATTTCCCAAACTATTTAATTTTTCAATTAAGTATCATTTTACGCTTATTGGACATTCTTGATCATTCATTTCGACGTTTTCAGGAGCAAGAGATTTTTCAAATTTACACACTACCAACATATTATTCAACATTGTTTTTTTGCAATAAAAAGCGAAAAAAAAAATGAAAACGCCTAAACAACCATCGAATATATCAAGTATTCTAGTAGTACTTCGTCATATGTGTTGGTAAAAGACCGTAGATCAATATCAATATCAAATGAGCAGACATTGCTACCATAATTTTCACATAAATCAGCAGATAATTTCGCTTACGATTAGATTTAATTGTATTCTGCCATCGTATTATAAGAAATTGCAAATGCAAAAGCCAAACGATCCCAGTGTAATGATTACACAACAGATCAACGCCATTTTTTCAGTAATTTTGTTCAATACTTAGTCTTGCATGTATATTGGTGAGAGTTGACATCGTATCCGCAAAAAACAAGCGAGTACTCATTGATTGTAGGACAGATGACGATTTTTCATTAATCATGGAAATGTATAATAAAATTAATATAATGTAGTTGCAATTTCCGGTAAAATCCAGCACACCAAGCAATAAACTGTGTACATATTTTTTCATTTTTGAATTTCGGCAGGTATTCTTTGATTTTGAATTAGACAATACACGAGCTATATTCGAAAATAACCACCGTACTTATTCCACATTATTCTCGAAAACATTCCAAATATATCCATGAAATAGCCATAGGTAGCTATACAGAAAGTAATACATAATCAAGGCATAATATTAGGTATACAAATAATAGATAAATAATTTAGGTAATTTCATCAAATAAGGGGAAAGATTCGGCTGCTTTTTCGCGTAAATGAAGAGCATTCTAAATAGCAAGTCTTTTTTCTTTCTCAATTTTGAAATTTAAATAAGGATGTGGAAATCGAGAAGCAAGATCATTCCAGGGTTGGATTCGCTCTCAAAAGAATAGTCACTGTTATAGCAAACCTCGCACTATCATCACCTGCGAGCATTATTTTATCCTCTCAAAATTGTCACTTGACCATCATTTTACAATTGCTCGACGCGTTTACTCGTTCATTTCGACATTTTCGGGAGCAAGAGGTCGTTTTAATTTACACATCACCAACACATTATTCAACATGTTTTTTTTATGATAGAAAGCAAAGAAAACAAAAACGCCCCAACAATTATCAAATATCAGTATGATATGGGACAATACTTCACTTTCGATCATACCTCTGAACATGTCATATATTGCCGAATGAGCGGAGATAGCTATCATAATTTTTGACCAGATGAGCAAATAATTTCGCTCATAGTTCGATCTAATTTTATTCCGCCTCCATGTGTAAACTGTAGCGAATGCTATGGCTACAACCCCAAATGTGATGATTTTCCAACAGATGAAATAAATGTTGTTATCAATATCATCCAATACTCTTGTACATTGGTTTGCGTTCATATCATATCCGCAATACATAAACGAATACTCCTCAATCTGAGGACAGTGTGGCGATCTCTCATCAAATATTAGAATTGATAATAAGGGAATTATGGTTGGAATTACTGGTAAAATCCAGCATACCAGACAATAAGCTAAGTATTTTTTCATTTGAACTTCGCCGTGTATTTTTTTGTTTCGAATCAAACAATAAGCGAGACGACTGTATTCGAAAACAGCGACCAAACGCCACAACCTAAGAGATATGCGACTAAAAAAAAACATGGATAACTCAACGATAAACAATCTACAAAATCCACTAATTATGTAACAACCATTATTCACATTAGAGATCGAGTACATTAATCGTGTGATACATAACGAATACAATATTCTGTTGGGTAGGTTTTGCAGACTTTTTTTATTAGTACTAAGCATCACACACAGTGTAAGGAATATTATCGAAGTCATGTATGATGAAAATGCGATAGTTTTCAGAGGTTCTGAACTGATGACAGCAGCTTCTAAGCAGACGAAGATTACTCCATCAGTGCCAGTCTGGGAATATTGGTGGCGTAGGGTTTTCACACTGTCAAAAAGTGATACAAATGTGTAAATAGAGCCGTTTTCACCATATAAAAAGTTCTTTTCTTCATTAAAAAACAAGTTGTGGCTACATTCCGCGTTCAAATCATTTGCGTAGTAACACAATACGTCATATTTGATTGGCAACTTCGGACAGAACATTGATAAGTCGGTACTGCAATAGTTTCCGGAGGTGTAGTAGACGGAATTGTGATGCTCACTGTTATTCGTGGTTTCATTGCAGTAATTATTATCTAACAATAAGTCCTGCGGAAGAAATCTAGGTGTGTTCCCGGAACAAAGTGCGTTTGCATATTTGCTGAAGTATGATTCAGAATTACCATATCCAAAATTATAAAACCTACTCAGTCCACATTGATGTATAGTGGCAGAATATAATAATGGAAACCCAAATGTCGAAACATCGTCCAAATTACAGAAAGCGCAGTACACATTCCAATATATGACATTTGATTTATTACCTTTAACCGGTAATGTTAGAAACTGGTTGCGTAATTGATTCTTAATTGTGGGCCATTCTTCACATTTTTGCTTGATGTCATTTTTTGTATAGTTTGGATTACATTTCTTCAGAATTTTAACTCGAGCTTCTTTTGGATATTTTCCTGACTCGTCAACGTAGGTGATGACTCTCTCGCAGACAAATCCTTCGTCGATGTAATTTTCATTTTCACTTTCACCATTTACTCGTATAATAATTAATGAGAGCGTAATCGCGATCATAATTACCATCAATGTAGTTTGATTAGACATCTTCCAGCGGCTGGAAGTGCTGGATATCTTGAACATTCCAATGAAAGATAATATTCTAACTCGAAACGGAATTTGAATACTTCACAAGATCACCATTATACGAGTCAAAAATAACGCACCAAAAAATGACAACACGAATGATTTTCAAATCATAAATATGCGATATTTAACCGTATAAATCATCGAATAAATCCCAAACTGTACATATTTATCTAGGTGGATAGTGGCCTTGCCTATTTTATGTTGTCTAATTTTAGATATTAAAATAGGTACGTATTTCCCGTTTCCCCATTTTTGAACCTATAGTCATCAGATATTTAACTATCTGATACCGTTGACAGTTTTGATAACCCCATTCGTAATCTGTTAGTGTTTCAGAAAAAAAAAATTGTCGAGGTTTATTAGTCGTTTTGAACCAATGGAATTAAATTCAGAAATTTACCGAAAACAACCATATAAGAGGTGAAATGATTTCAACAAAAGCTTTGTGGTTGACGCAAAATCTTCAAGTACCTACATAGATTTAAAATATAATGATTTGAAAAAATGCCTTAATTGTCGATGGTTTTTCTAATCATTACCTATGATGACGAACGTTTTTTTTTTTTTTTTTTTTTTTTACATTTTTTCTTCCAATACAACATTAGTAGACCTATATTTTGAAGGCACTGATTCTGATTCTGAAATCAGGGTGACTTGAGCTTGAAAAGTTGGGCTTGTTTTTTTTGTTTTTTTTTCAACGTAAACATCCTAAAAAAAATCTTTCAAGTTCTGAAATTTTAAAAGCCAAAAATAAACTTCTTGCATAAAAAACATCGTCTTTAGGTTTCTCAAAATACAATTTTTCAAAAGTACCTATTCGGCCGGGCTTGTGCCCCCTTTTTTTTGAAAATCAGCTCTCGTATTCAAATTTTGAAAAATTTTTGCTCTTGCTTCGCTCGGGCCTATTTTTTTCTTCGTTTTAAAATAAAACAATTCACATTTGAGCCCCCCAAAATCTAAAACAGAAAATAAAATTTTTTATCAAATCGTATGAATATTACATCAATTAACGAAATTGGTATTTTTTCTCTATATCAGTCGAAAAATTTTCAATCGAACACCCGATCAGGCAAAAATTTTTCACCTGTCAAAATTTCAAGTGCTAAAGTGCATTTTTCGATTTTTGGTGAATTTTTGAATATCAAATTCAGGCCAAAAATGAGGGGAAAAATCAAAATTTTACCTAATTGACCAAGGAAGCTGAAATTTGAGATATTCCCTATTTTCGACATGCCAAATCGATTGGAAACTGTTTCAAACCATCTTGAGCAGTTTTGGAGCTTCCAGAAAAATTTTTGAAACTCGAAATTTCCACAAAATTTCATTAAAATGGAGTTGGAAAGCTGAAATTTATTCTGCAAACTAATTTAAATACGCTACGAAGTACTGCAGGTAAATTTCAAGTCGTTTTGGAGCCTCCAGCAATTTTTTGAAAGTTCTGGAGCCTCCAGCAGATTTTTTAAACTTTAAATTTCTACAAAATTTCATCAAATGGAGATGGAAAGCTGAAATTTACTCTACACTCCAATTTTAACACTCACTGAAGACGACTTCAGGTGGGTTCAAGTCATTTTGGAGCCTCCAGTGACTTTTTGAAAATTACTGGAGCCTCCAGCAGATTTTTTAAACTTTAAATTTTTACAAAATTTCATCAATGGAGATGGAAAGCTGAAATTTATTTCGCAGACTAATTTCAATGCGATATGAAGTCGACTACATGGTGGTTTCAAATGGTTTTGAAGCTTCCAGCTAATTTTTGGAAATTTCAATTTTTCCAAAAAACGCCATACGACCTTTCAAAAAGTCGCTGGAGGCTCCAAAACGACTTGAAATCCACCAGCAGTCGACTTCGTAGCGTATTGAAATTAGTTTGCAGAATGAATTTCGAGTTTCCATCTCCGTTTGATGAAATTTTGTGGAAATTTCGAGTTTCAAAAAAATCTACTAGAGGCTCCAGTAATTTTCAAAAAGTCGCTGGAGGCTCCAAAATGACTTGAACCCACCTGAAGTCGTCTCCAGAAGGTGTTAAAATTGGAGTGTAGAGTATTTCAGCTTTCCATCTCCATTTGATGAAATTTTGTAAAAATTCAAAGTTTGAAACATCGATTTTTCTCTCTGAAAAATTCAAATTATGTACAGTGGCCGGGGGGGGGGGGTATGAAAATTAGGGGCTTGTAACCTCAATTTAGCGTCCCCCTTAGAAAAGAAATACAAAAAAAGGCCTGCATATGTATACATATATCCAACATAACTGTTAACATTCATTGCAATACTAGGTAAATTGCTAACAAAAATATAATTACTTTAACGAGTAAAAAAAATTGTTAGCAGTAGGTACATTGCTAGACTATTGAATTTTAGATAGGTATTTCCGAAACAAAGTATTATATTTACAGAGTTATACACATTAATTTTCTTCTTAGTAAATAACCAATAAACATAAAATCAGCGTAGACGCCATAAAATACTATAATTGTGCTGTTCGATATTCCTTGAACCAAAAACAATGATACACGGTAGTACCAAAAAAATGCCAAGTATAGGGCCATTACAAATATAATTTTCGCACAGTTCAGCAAATAAGTTTCTTTAGAATCAGATGTAGGTCTACTTTTAATTTTCCTCCACAAAAGATGAGTCTTTATGAAGGCTGTAATGAGTGGCTCTAAAACGATAATTACAAGATAGATTAATATTATTTTGTCAAGGATTTCAAACAGGACTGGGTATTGACCAGAGTTAATATGAAATTCGCATAAAACGAGCGAATAACCACCAACTGTTGGGCAAGATGGTGGTTTTTCATCATCTGATAGAACGAAAAACATGGCGAGTGTACTTGATATTGCTGACAAAATCCAACAAACCGAACAATAAATCAGGTATTTTTTGGTTTGAACTTCAACAGCAGGTACTCGTCGTCTACGACGAATCGAATTATTGTAAGCTCGGTGACCGGATTCGAAAATAACCAACAATAACCACAATAAACTGCTTATGGCTATCCATAAAATCGTGAAAAAGGCAGGGACACACAATGTATGGAATAGAGAAACACAATATAACAAATTAAAAATGAAATGCATCGCTCGTGTAATACAGAACGAATATAATACTCGGTTATGTAGACTTTGTGAATATTTTCTGCTGGAAGTGAATACCACGCATAACATAAAGAGTATTGAGATCATACCATAAATTCCTGTCTGATTTGAATATTCGTTCGGTAAGAATTTAATCTCGTGGAACATTGGCGCATTAATGAGGCCATTATCGCTGTATGTGAAATTTACTCCTTCGTGAAGGAACATATTGTAATCGCAACGTTTACTAAGATCACTTCCATAAGTACAAGTTCGCTCACTTCTGAATGATGATTCTGGGCAGAATATAGAATGTGATGAATTGTCCCAATATTTTTCGGTGAAGCGATAGACAGCATCGTAAAGATTACTAATATTTGAGGTTGTATCACAGTAGTAATAATGATCTGTTAACAGATACTTTGGAATAAAACTGGGCCCCTTAGTAACCAAAGGTGGTAAGATATCTCGGAACATCGATCTATAATCTTGAGAATCCTTAGGCCAATTTATTGGGAAGTTTAAACTGGCAGCGATTTCCAACACTGGATCCTTGAATTCAAATTTGTAGTCAAAATTACATTTGGAACGGTACATGTTCCAATATAAGATATTCTTTTTGGTATTCATGACTGGGGTTATTAGAAACTGGCTGGGCCATGGATTGTCGTCAGCGGGCAGTCCTTCGCATTTTTTCTTGATATCTTCATTGGTCGTATAATTCAGGTTACATTTTATCAGCATTTGTACTTTTTCCATTGTACATTCTGTTTCTCTGTCAATCGGAATTTCCGTGATCACTTCCAGAAAGACAAACTTATCTGTATCAGTTACATTTTCACTTTCACAGTGTACGCGTTCAACAGTCAATGAAAACGCGATCGCGGTTATAATTAATGCGAATACAAATTGATTTGACATATTTTAAGCAATTGGGTATGATCACAACTTCTATAACATAGTTACTGAATGTTTTACTTTTACCAACGAAACATGAACTGCAATTTTATCACTAAAAATTAGTATTCTGTACTTTTGTCTAGCATAACGTTATCAATGAATTTAAACTGAGTGATTTTGAAACTGTAAAAATATAACATTAGGTAAGTTGTTAATTATCAGTTTTATTGCTTGTATTTATCCACCTGATTACAGATATTCGTGCAGTCCTATCAATTATTTTCCCATTCTCAATGAAGTTTTTGATTACATATCTAATCTATGTATGTATAACTGCCCGTATAGCCTACCTATTATTATTAAGAATCGGGCCAAGACTTTTTTCATTCTAAATTAAATAGATTAAATGTTACCGAAAAAGTTTCATGTCCTAGGTATTCAGTAGGTAGGTAAGTATACTCGTATTTCAGCACAAATGAATCTGATTTCAACAAAAGCTTCGTGGTTGACGAAAAATCTTCAAGTAGATGTAAAAATAATGATTAAAAAAAATTCCCTATCGATGGTTTTTGTAATCATTATGATCATGTATCAACTTTTCAAATTTTCATTTTATTTGACCAAAAAAAAATCATTTTCATAGCCTTAGTTTTTCAAATTGACCTCACCCATGGCCCCCAGACCCTCCTCAAATAGGTAAAAGTCCAACAAATAGGTAATGATTTTCTTATATGGGGTCCAATCAAAAATCGGAGGTCATGTTTGTGTTCAGCGTTACCAAAAACATACAATTAGATGTACATATCACATGCCCCAGGTATTTTTTTTAAAGTTTTGCCCAAATTTGGAGAGGTGCTTCCCTTCCATTAAAATATCCTATCTCGAAAATTGAATATTTCGAAAAAAACATCAAAAGGTGCATCTAAAGAAGTTTTTTCGGAATTTCAAATGGTAGGTATAGCTCCCACTTACAGCGTCAGTTTGAAATAAATTTGAACTTTCTGTTTCAAAGTTCAACTTTCAACTTTTGAAAATTTCAAAATACTTAAAAAGTTCAAGCTCTTGCAAAACAATAGTTTTTCTGATGAAAATGTGTACTTACTTGACTCATTAAGGTGATCATTGGTTCAAAGAATCATATTTCATGTGTTTTATGGTCAGTGGGAACTGGGAAGTAGGTAGGTATAGGTACGCTTATCTTGACATATTTATTAGGTACTTGAAGATGCAAGCCTGAAAAGTTGAGATAATTTCCATTCTGCTCATATGATAGCTAGGAAGTTATTATTTTTCTAAATCGAAAGCTGTTGACGAGTACTTGCTTCTAATAACATAGCGAAGGTCCAGTTTTAATTTAAAGCACCCCCGAATTTAAGCGAGTGAAAAAATGTTGGCAACATTTTTTTTCTAAATTGTATTTTGATCCTGAATTCCAAATTGGAACTGGTTTGGCTCCATAGAGGTCAATACATGCCCCAATCATCAAATTTTTTGACCCATCCCTATAAAATTTCAGAAAAAATGGAACACAACCCCGACATGCTCACCAACATAAAAGTGCAAAAACAAACTTTTGAGAAAATAAAACTACATATCCTTCCAAACAAACTTGTGAAAAATACGAGTAAAATTTATTGACTTTGAGCGAAGAATTCAGAGTGTCTGATATGGAATCTCGTATATTAAATTTCAGTTTCGGTGAAATTTCGATTTCTTCATGTACGTAGGTATTAAGCTCAAAGAGTCTCAAAAATTCACTAAAAATCGAAAAATGCACTTCAGCTTCTGAAATTTTGAGTAGAGATGTATTTTCGTGTTCTCTTTTCATTTAAGCATTGTCTGGTTCAGAAATTTGTCTACCAGTTGTGATGGAAGATCACCCTCTAAAGACTGGCAGGTATTTCGCCATTCATATACGGCTACTCGCCTGAAATTGAATGAGTAGAGTGAGATCATTTGAAAAATGTATTCACTTCAAATACTTTTGAATTGCTACGAGTAGACAGCATTACAATATAATTATTTGAATACGACAATCGACAGTCTGTTAAATAATGTTAATGCTTGACACCAGAATGATGAACATTGTCACTTTTTTTTTGTTGATTCATTTTGTTGGCAGGAAAATGACCTGTTGAAAATTGATAAATTTTCAGAGTGCTATTTGTATTCGTCTATTATACCAACTATGCGGATGCTTGATGTATCTATACCTATTTGATTCTCTCTCAAAATATGTAAAATAAAAGGTTTTATCTTTCATTTTATCAACTTTGAAAAATGCTTTCAAATTAATCTCAAAATGTGAACTCAAAAATTAAAATAATTTATTGGATAATCGCCTACATTTCACGCAAAATCAAAATCGAAATTAAAAAATAAATCGACTTTTCCAAAATAGTGCATAGAGGTTCAGGTAGGTACGTCTATGTACCTTCACTAAAAAATTATGCCATTTGTAATAAAAAGTTTTTGTTTTCGGATCACTATTTATCAAAACACCTTTTTTCACGTTTTTCGTTTCTAATTTCAACAGAAGACCGATTCAAAATCAAATCAAGAATGATCCACTGCCTACTTGATTATTTCATTCGCGTTGAAGCTGGTTTTCAGTGATTTTCCATTCATGTATTTACATGATAAAAGTTCTTGTGCAATTTTGAGTATTTTTTATAATTTAATTTCGTTAAATTACATCTCATGGAAATTGTGGATGGTGAAGAGATACATATGTTTTTAAATTTTTATCAATCAAACGAATACTACTTGAAACAATAAAAACAGAGTTTTAAAGATCAAATTATTTAAAATAAATTTTTATTTAAGTAGGTACATAGGTATCGAGCGACTATAATCATTAAACAAAATTATAAAAAATTTAATAAATTAATCAATACTTAAAGGTAATAAAATTCATAAAAATATACTTAATTTAGTATGATTCCATTGACTTGAAACATGAAATTCCAAAAATGAACTAAAATGACATATCTATGTTATTATGTAGGTATGGTATAAGTAAATATATCGAATATGAACATTGAGCAATACTGAATTATTTTTAACTAAGTAATAGGTATATATATAATTATGAATAAAATAAAAGGTAACGAGAAGATTCTACGTCTGGTTTTTCAAAGAAATAAATTTTTTGTGATGAGAGAATGGAAAAAAACCTTCATAAATTGGCATAAAAAATCCATTTTTGTAAAAAGAGGGATTTTACCGAAAAAATTATTGATGAATAGTGGAACATGATAGGTAAGTAGTATTTCCCATTGGTGAGCAATAATTCACTTTCCCCTTATAACAAGCTTGTTTTTGAGATACTCTCAGCAAAAGTTGGAAAATTCTGCAACTTGAATCGATTAACTAGTTACTTATGATTTTTTGTTCAATTTTTCACGATGAAAAGTCAATAGTAGGTATTGCAAAAATTTCATTTGAAACCCCGATCATCTTTTTTAGTTTAATAAGAGACATAGGTTTTCAAAGATGAATTTATGTAGCTGTCTTTGAAATGTATTTTTTTATCAGGAAAAAAAGTTGAATGATTCAAAATAAAATAGTCGTTGAGTTCAGACGTTTGCGAAAAATTGTCATTAGTTGGTAGGTAACTTGACCTACACCTTTTCTTGTCGTCTGATTTGTATTTGAAAATATCAGTTTCGTCTGTTTTTTCGTTGTCGCGTAATTTTCTCTCTTGTTCTGTCCTACAGTTCATTATGGTATGTACTTCCTAGGCCATTTAATTTTTAATCATCATTCTATGCTTACTGAGCGTTATTGCTCTTTCATTTCGACATTTTCAGGAGCAAGAGGTTTTTCAGGTTTACACATCATCAGCAACATATTATTCAGCATGGTTTTTTTGTAATAAAAAGCGAAAAAAATAAAAAT
Source organism: Planococcus citri (assembly GCF_950023065.1). Lineage (NCBI taxonomy): Eukaryota > Metazoa > Arthropoda > Insecta > Hemiptera > Pseudococcidae > Planococcus > Planococcus citri. The sequence continues at coordinate 19,458,511 of NC_088679.1, read as the reverse complement.
GCCTAAACAACCATCGAATATTTCAGCTATATGTGTCAATACTTGGCTAGGTGTTGGTAAAATATAACGATTGAGCAATTTTAATGTCAAATGAGCAGACATTGCTAGCATCATTTTCACATAAATGAGCAAATAATTTCGCTTACAATTCGATCGAATTGTATTCTGTCTCTGCATATAAGCTATTGCAAATGTTGACGCTAACGACCCTAATGCAATGATTACACGACAGATTGATATTATTTTTCCTGAAATTTTCGTTAGTCTTGTATACGAGTATTCTTTGTGCGGGTCTTTATTATATTCGCAAGAAACGATCAATAAATTGTCATTAGGAGTGGAAATGCAGTATAATAAGAAGTGCGATATATATGCAAAGGTTGGTAAAATCCAACACACTAGGCAATATACCATGTATTTTTTCATTTGAATTTCGGTGGGTATTCTTTGATTTTGAACTAAACAATACATGAGACGACTGTATTCGAAAGTGACCACCGTGCTCCACAGTATACTCGACAACGATCCAAATAGAACCATTAAAGATTTAGCCTCGCTGAATGGAGACTTGTAATTCAAATAGACGAACGAATATATCAATTGTGCAATACAAAATGAATATAATGTTCTGTTGGGTAGATTTGTAAGGCTTTTTGTATTAGTATTAATTACTACACACAGTATTAGAAATATTATTGAAACCTTATATGATGAATTTGTGATAGTTTTCAGAGGGTTGGTGTTGGTGAGAGTCTTCTTGCTGTTAGTCTTCGTCTGATTAGAATATTCATTATGAAAGAACTTGATTTTAAGTTTTGGAGTATTAACAGCGCTATTTACACCATATGTGACGTTTTTTACTTCAAAGAGAAAATAATTGTATGCACAATGTTTACTGTGATCAGCTCCATAGGTACATACTAGATCATTTCTGAATGGCAACTCTGGACAGGCTATTGATAGGTTAATACTGCAATAGTTTCCCGAAGTTTGGTGGACAGGATCGTGATCTTCACTGCTATTCAAAGTATCATTGCAGTAATCATCATCTATCAAAATCTGCTCTGAAATAAATCTGGGTGTGTTCCCGTAACAAAGTGCATTTAAATATTGGGTGATGTCTGATTCATTATAAACATACTCAAAATTATTAACCCCGCTCAGTCCACATTGATCTATACTGGCAAAATATAGTAATGGCATCGCATCAGATCTCAAGTTGTGGTCAAAATTACACCAGGCGCAGTACACATTCCAATATATGATTTTTGTTTCGTTACTTAAAATCGGAAATGTGAGAAAGTGATTGCGCAACTGGTCTTCATAAGTGGGCCATTCTTCACATTTTTTTTTAATAGTGTCATTCTGAGTGTAGTTCGGGTTACATTTTTTCAGCATTTTAACACGAGCTTCTGTTGGATATTCCCCTGACTCGTCGACTGCGGTGATAACCTTCTCACAGACAAATCTTTCATTGATGTTGTTTTCATTTTTATCGTTACCTTTTACCCGTGTTATAATAAATGAGAATATAATCGCGATCATAATTACCATAAATGTCGTTCGGTTAGACATCTTTGAGCCTCTAAATATCTTGGTCTCACGGAACATATTTACACGTACTGAAATTTCACCACGGAATTCGAACGCTGTACAATATACCTATATAGTGTCAAAAATAACAACGAAATATTATTGAACTTTGTGGTTTTCAAACCGTGAATATGAGATATTAAACTACAATAAATCATTGGTTAAATGGTATTTATCCGCCAAAACATTCTGCAATCTTATCAAAATAATATGTATTTTCAATTTGCGAACATTATCATCTGTTTTTTCCCAATATTGATGAAATTGTAAATATATTTTCATATCAGTTTTTATCTGAAAAAATGTTTAGTTTTTTCCTCTGATGATTTCACAAAAGGAACTTACTACCTAGTTAGTTACTGAATGATTAAAGTAGGTAGGAATTGCTTCATCAGAAGATTTTACATTGTTCGTTGTAGATTTTTTGATATCTCGAGTTTTTCATTGATTTTTGACCCATTCTTATAATTTTTATGAAAATGTGGATCTTTAAATCACACACAAAAAAAGGTCCAAAATGGCCTCTGTTTGGCTTTCTTGCCTTACAACCATGTATTTCTGGACTGCTGTAAATGGTACCTACTCGTAGGTGAAATTTCTTAAAGAGGTCTATTCCGGTTTATGGTCTGTTGCCGAATCCAACTGGTTTTTCTAATCATTATGATCATTTGACAAAATAATCATGTTTGAAATTTATGATCTGAGCAAGGAACTTGATGTAGTAAAAGTTTACGAGAGTATGATTTGAACAAAAGGAAATGTTTATATCATCAGCAAAGATTCTTAGAGAGATGGGTCTGGAAACAACATTGTGGAAATGTCATCAATAAAAAATACCTACATAATATAAATAAAGCAGTGCTAAGAACTGAACCTCGGGGAACTCTATTTTCAATTTCAAAATATTCTGAGTATGTATTGGTAACTCTCACTCTAAAAGTAAGGTTTGTTAAGAAATTCTGAATAAAGTAAGTCAGATGTCCTCTTATTGCAATGGAATGGAATTTTTGGAGAATTTTATAACGCTAGGCTTTATCAAATGCCTTTTCAAAATCAAAAAAGACTGAAAGAACTCTTTATTTATTCTGGAAGGCAGAACTAGTTTCTTTTTGGAGACTACCCTATTGACAAAATAGCGCTAAGAAAGGAGGGCGAAAATGATGGCGACATTTTGACACTGTTTTTCTGCGCGAAGTGAACGAAAAAAATGCTGCCCTCATATGTGCGCATCAAAAACCCGCGCGAAAATTTTGATGGGAGCATGTGAGAGCGAAATTTTATCGCTCTCTACGCACGCAAAAACAGTGTCAAAATGTCGCCATCATTTTCTCCCTCCTTTCTTTTAGCGCTGTTTGATTGAGCGCCTAACCTTCCATAACGTCATCAAACATTCCGCAATTCAAACGTAACGTCTTAATTATGAGCGGTCACCCATCCAACCTGCGACCATTCCCGATGCTGCTTAACCTGACCGATCTGACTGAGATGTGAACCTGTAACATGCTAATATGATTATGATAGCGGATGGTGTTTTTTGAATCATATTAGTTTGTTCTGTCCTTTTCTAGGTATAGGTATCACTTTAGTTTGTTCACAATAAAAATGAAAATATTTTGGAATAAAAAATAGATGTTTATTAATTTTCATCTCTCATTTAAAAAAAAATGTATTTTCATTTACTCGTATTTACGAATTTATTGAGCAAAATATGCATGAAATTTCCATAATTTTTGTAGCTACCTATTTAATACACAACTTTAGAGATCGCGAATGATCATTGAACATATTTCAAAATTTTCCCCATGCTTACATTCCCTTTATTTTGCATGATTTGCATAATTATTTCAAAACAAAATTTAAATGTACTCGTAGCATGTTTGTAGAAATTTTGCGAAGTTGTTATTTTTTTAGGATTTTTTTTCTTTTAAAACAGATCACATGCATCAATGTTAAAATGCCATCAAAAACTCAATTTTTTATTGATAAAGCACATTATCTAATGCGTTGAGGCATTTCATAATTTCATTCCTGGAATAAAAACCACATTTTTCAATTACTCCGTTGATTTTCTTTCAAATTAACAGATTTCAGGTTTTCCAGCTAAAAAATCATTTTCAGGGACTTGTTAATTTGAAATAAAATCAACCCTGTAATTAAAAAATGTGGTTTTTATTCCAGGAATGAAATGCCTCAATATAGTATGTACATATTAATGTGCTTAGTTTTTGATGATATTTCAACATACTAGATGTGATTTGTACTTTGTTTTAAAAGAAAAAAATTTCTGAAAAAATACCTAACAACTTCGCAAAATTTCTATAAATATGCTATAATCTGAATTTTATTTTGAATTTGAAATATGGAAAATATGCAAAATAATGGGAATATACTTATGGGGAAAATTTTAAAACATGTTCAATGATCATTTGCGATCTCCAGAGTTGCATATTTTTATCTGTATCAATACCTACTTGCAAAGAATATGGAAATTTCATGGATCTTTTGCTCAATGAATTAGTCAATTTATGAAAAAAAAATCTAAAAAAAAGAGGATAAAATTAAATTTCAATTTTAAACATCTATTTTTTATTCAAAAATCCTTCAATTTTTGCAAAGTTATGCGTGTGTATTTTTTTTTAGCTAAAATTGCATATTTTTTTTGCATATTTTGGGCAAAAAAAGTGCATACCACATTGCATATTTTCACAATTTTTGTTTAAAAAAAAAATCCCATACTTTAATTTATGACGAATTAATTTCCAATGAAAAAATATCCAAAAAATTCCATGTTGAGCAAAAATTTATTATAGTGTCAATTACAGGGCGAATTTTCATCAATTTGCGCCCATGGGTTGGGCGAAAGTTCATTTTAGCGCCAAGTGTGGGCAATTTTTGCTATTCGCCCTCATTTCAGAACCGCACATAAGAACAAATTCACTGACTGGTATCGGCGGTATCAAGACATAGAGAACTGTGCTACTGCTACAGCACATATTGAAAAAATTAGTCAGCAGTATAAAAACGGATACTTAGTCAGCAGTAGGTATATGAACGGATGTTTCTTATCAGTTATCGGCAATCTACAGACGAACTGTTTAAGATTCATCTTTCAGCTGCCCGATAATTTTTAATAGCGCCTAATCCACGCCAAGCAAACAATGAAATATGACCAACTGAGACATGTACAGAGCGAATTAAAAAAATCTACTACCTTGGTCGGGCGGTATTTTATTTTCACGCCAGGAACAAGGCGAATTTTTAAAAATTTTCGGCCATATGTTAGCGGATGCGTCAAATGTAGAGCGAATTTTCACCATCAGCGCTCCTATGTTGACCAGAGTTCAATTTAGCGCCAAGTGTGAGGCAAATTTTTGCCATTCGCCCTCACATGTTCATTGAAAATTCATTTTAGCGCCGTGACAATGGCGAATATACAAAATTTCGCCCGGATTTTCATGAAAACGGACTTGTGAGGACGACCATTTTGTCAATTGGGTAAAGAGGTGGTCTTGGTCTAGGGTACATTTTTTTTTTCTGAAACCACATTGATAAATACTAAGAGAGTTTGTGGAATTAATATACCAATTAAGACGTTTAATAACCATTTTTTCAAGTATTTTGTTAAGGAGATGGGTAAATAACTAGATGTAAGATTTGGATTTTTTCCAGGTTTTCAAACGCCCCCAAAAACAAGTTTTTGAGAAAAACGCGTTGAAAGTTTTTGAAGTTGTTTTTGAATTTTATTGTTGTATGTAATTTTAGAAATATTAGGATGGTCACTGCTGGGTATGTTTAATATACACTCTGGTAGTCTCTTTGGGAACTTTTCGGGATAATTTTATATTATACAGGGTAGCTCGATTATAAGTGTGCTCATTTTTAAAAAATTTTTAAATTTTTTTTCATAATTTTAATAATTTTGAGATCAATTTGGAGGCGAAACGGAGCGTTCTACAAGAAAAATACATCAATCAAGGTTGTAGAGAATTAAATTTCCAACAACCTAGAAGAGATTTATTTTTCTCCAAAATGCATACCTACTTTTTTCGTTTTTGCTCAAAAAAAGAAAATTTTACGGTATCATCGTAAGATAATTTGTTTTTTGAGAAAAAACTATGAACGCTCCATTTCGCTTCCAGATTGATTTCAAAACTAAAAAATTGAAAAAATCTATTTTTTGGTGTTTTTTAAAATTTTTTTCAAGTACCTCACTTTAGAGCGATTTTTTACCCGTTTAGGGATCCTATGATGAATTTTACATAAAAACCAATCATTAAAAAAATCCATTTTTGGGCTGCGTGCCCCCTTTCTGGATGCGGTGACACATATTGAAGTTTTTTTTTGGGGGGGGGGAGGGTGGTGTTAACTGAAATTTTGTCCACTGATGCGGGAGAAAAATATCTATTTTGCCAATTGATATAATACGTCTTATGAAAATTTTCATTTACTTACCCTATTTATTTTTTTTAATTTTTGGAGGTCTCAAATGTGAAATTTGTTTAATATCAAAATGAGAAACAAATTCGCCCAAGCAAGCCTAAAATTGAGTTTTTTTTTTAATGCGAGGAGTTTTTTTTGTCTTTTAAAATAGTAGAATTTAAATGATGTTTCTTTTGAAGGAAGTTGATTTTGAAAAAGAAGACAGAACAACCCAAGTGAGGGCAAAAGCTCTTGAAAATTTGTGTTTTGAAAAGTAAAAAATACTGTTTTTCTTTCATCATGGGCCCTCATTTTGCCGGGTCCTTTGAAAAGCTCGGGCCTGGGGCAAACTGCCCCGTTTGCCCCCCCTCTCGACGGCCCTGTGGCAATGATTTAGTTCTTCAAGAGGAAAAAAAGAGTTGTATTGTTCTAGATCTTCAGATGAAAAGTCTAATGGTGTGGATTCTAAGTACCTATTTGTGTTTTTAATGTTTGGGAAGTAGAGCTTGTATGAGACAGTTGCAGAAGCTTTTGCAAAGCATCTAGCTAAGGTGTTTATTGTGCCATCTATTGAAAAAAAAATGTAATTTATTAAAAGAGAAATATTTCGGGATTTCGGTAAACAAAGGATTCGGGAAATATCCCATTTGGGAAATCTCCGTTCTTCGGGAATTCGGATTCGGGAAAATGATCGTGAATCAGAAACTTGAATCTCAGAAGATTACTCCAATAAGTTTGAGTAACCTTACAGCTGTTGTAATTCGTTATCTGGTTAGCAAGTGTTTTTGTCAAGCTTTTGGTATATTTTTGAAGTATTTTCACGTATTTCCCAAATTTTCGCCGAAAACCATCGCAAAAAACCGAACGGGAACTACAAGAGGTTTACTATGAAAAATGATCAATTTGCAGACAATTTTTTTCATTTAGCTCGCAGGTTGGGAAAAAGTACTCATTGAAATACACATTTTGGCGCGGAAATTGTTTGTATTGACAATTTTTTTAAAACTGGGCTTCGAGTGTTAACTTTATTTTTATTTTTCATTCAGATTGGAATCGAATTGAAAATGCTCGTTTGCCTTCTGTTAAGCTACATAGATGTGTAAAAATAGGCTATGAATGAAACTAAAACGTACACGAACAACTCAAATACGTATATGTACCTGAGTAAATACCAAATTCACCTATTTACTGTGAAACTACCTATTTCAAAATCAATTCGTTACTCATCAAACCAAACAATCTCGAAATCGACTCGCGGAAATCTATCTCGAACCATTCTCAATTCCTCGAAGAAAAAAAATGTCACCGTTAAGTATTAGTTATCGAGACGCTTCGTACCTACTACATTGCTCGAAAATATAAGAAAGCTCTGGCGTTAGAATGTCGAAAGTGTGTGAATAATGAAGGCAATTCACTTAGAAAACTGATAAGTAATTCCATTACAGCTTTTAACAAAATAAGATTTATCTTAAGGTTTATAGCAGAGATTAAAAGACATTAATGCAGCAGATTTTGATAGGTTCTCGTCGTGTATACGGTATACACATAGCGGCGCGGCACGACGCCGACGACGAGGAGAAATAACGAGAGTATAGTACTACGCGTTTGAAGAACGAGATAAAGTAGCTCTCCAGTCTTTCTTGCTTAATCCACGCGGATTCCTTGGCAATCCGAGCCAAGGATTTGTAATGAAAGGGTTGCCTAATACTGGCTTTCTCTTTCTTTCCCTCCTCCCTATGAATATTTATGCGATATTTTGTAAGTACTTAGCACTTTGCACATTTTAGCACCTTACGTTGTCGTCGCCTTCTTCTTCGTCATTTTGTACACGTTAATTCGGGCGCACAGCACAGCACAACGCGTTCTTCTTCCATACTCTTTTGCTGATGCTGATGATGCTGGTTCGAGCTGGTACCCATCCAAACACATTTCTCCACTTTAATCCGCCTTAACAAGTTGCGAATATTTTAAAGAACGAGTACTGCGCTATAAAACTGTATAAGCGTACAAAACGGATACCTTAAGTCTTGGCGTCATTTAAACCCTTTTCCTCAAACCCTTCCTGTTCACCTCATCATCATCCTTTCATCGTGGTTTTTCTAGCACCTACCTAACGTAAGACGAATTCCAGCACATATCGAAGCCAAAGTACCCATTACTGCCAATCTCCACTTCGACAAAGAGCTGGTTGTGTGGTCGTATCCAAAATCTAATATGAAACTAGCCCTATGCTTATTTTACTCGAGCCAAACTAATCCCCCGCAAAGAAGAACAAAAAAATCTCTCAAATTATTCTATCCTCGTGGAAAAAAAGTCGACGATTTAAAAAATATAAACGCCGCTGAAATAAGATTACCCATCGTCCTTCTATAGTGAATACAGAGCAAGCGGTAAAAGACGCGGAAGAAACAAGTTCCAGTCGGTAAAAAATGCAGCTTTTTTAAATTGAACTTTTATATTAATGATGTTTATTTTCTCGACTATACCCGATTTTCGTATATATACCCATCAAAAAAGTGTTTTTTTTCTCCAACTCCTCTACCGACTTTCATTCGCCGCGTTATTTTTTAATGAGATGTAGCTTTCTTTTTAACTTTTTTCGACGTTTTTTTTTCTCTTCTGGATTGCTACAGCTACATAGCTTCGTCATTCTTCAAACCTAATCGCGATTAGTTGCCGTATACGTTTCGTTTTCGCGTTTCCATAATTTACGTCGACCGTATATAATGGACGAATAATTCAAATCGCAGGAAATGACGGCCACATTTTGGATGCAGAATCCTGGAAACGTTCTGCACATGCGCCAAACATGATGCTTACGGCGCTGGTGGAGAGAGAGACGGTTCCCTGGTTCAGCCCATGTTCAACCAGTAAACCGTCTCTCTCTCCACCAGCACTGTAAGCGTCTTGTTTAGCGCATGAGCAGAAGGTTTCCAGGATTCTGCATCCAAAATCTAGCCGTCACATTTTGTAATTTTTTCACCGTTGAATTATTCGTCCATTATATACGGTCGACGATAATTTAAATAAATCTGCTACCGAATGCCAGCGGACGCTTTTTAACCATTGAATAGACTTGGTGTATCCTCGAAGGTATAGCACGCGCTAATTGAGATCATCCGAGGGATACAGATGGCCAGATAATGGTGTTTAATACCATTCTGTAAAGAGAGTTTCCGATTACCTACACTTTGCAAGATGTGGTTCTTTTCGTTTCTTTTCTTTTTTGGTGTATTTTTCTTGATACGATGAGAATTGCTTTATTTGTTGAATATCTACCTAAATAGTATACCTATTTCAATATTTTGAAAATAATCCTCATCGTTCCTAGATTACGAGTACATTAGCGAAGGATCAATTGACAAGAATTGTGTATTGTTGTAGCATCTCATCTGTGTATACTTTTGTTAATTTTGTTAATCTATTTCCAATTTTTTTTTGTGTGTGTACGCGAGGATCATATTTGCCATTTGAGCGAATAGTACAAAAATATTGAAATGGCAACAAGATTATAGAAATATGTGTCTATTCCTGTAAATTTACTTACATCTACTCGTAAGTATGATAATGAAAGAGATCATATGCAATTACCTAATCGCTTTTGAATACTTGATTCAGTTTGCCAAAAATAAAAATAGTATCTCAGGTGTCGAATAATATTGCCTAACCTCTGGTGTTGAATAAGCGGATCATCCGCATTATTATAGATTTTAGATAGGTGGATTTTCAAATGGGATAAGTGGATATGAAAGTTGAAATTTTTGATAACTGTCAAGTTTTTTCAAATACCAATAGTATGGGGGCATTGGGAGCCCTATGAAAACAGGAACATCTCTAATTTTGATGAAAAATTTACAAGTACCTTTTAAAAAATGTTGGGAGCCGAAAAAAATTTCTCGGCCTGAACCCCCCCCCCCCCTCACCTCCTGCCTGCAATGGTGGAAACAACTTTTTTTTGAAAAAAAATCAAGCTTCAACGAGTTTTGAATAACAAATTTTGAATTCACCCAAAATATATGGAGCACCTATGGCCCAGCCCCATAAAAGAAAGTATACTTATTTGAGATTCTGCGTCGAACTATGCTATTGCTGTTAAAATCCAAGGCCACTTTTAAGGGTTCCACTGAGCGATTGAAAATTTGCGAATCGTTTTTTTGGGGGGGGAGGGGTTGTAGTTGGTGTTTTGAAAATATTTTCTTCGTAAATGTTTCGTGAAAGCTAAAGTATTTAGCTCATAAAATACGAGAAAACGGTATTTTCATGCTAGCGGTACAGGGGAAAATCCAAGGAAGATCAACGAGAGGGAGGAAACGATCGGAACTGTTAACAACAAACTCACCGGCCAACTCCCCCTGCAAGACCCTGAAAGAAACAATTAGATACGCTAGATACCGGCTAATAATATAGATGGACATATACGCTATCTCCTGTAAAGGAGCGCGACTACGACGACGAAATGTTTCGCATTATTGATGACAAAATATTGAAAGATATAATTTCTAAAACTGAGAAAATATTTCGGAACGCAGCTGCTGTGGTCAATCTGTACTTGTAACCTTCCCTAGTGGCATGGCGGAGCTAGGACAAAACTTGATGTACCTGAGCTAAAGATCTGAATAGACAATAATCCAAAAATTTATCGATGTAGTTTAGTCTCATAGGTACGTGCACCTATTTTTCACTGGCATAAATTGATCCTGGTCTTCCATAAATCAATCAAATACATAATAAAATACGATAAATGTCATCAAAAACATGTGGAAAAATTAAAAATTTTGAGGAAAAAACTTCTATTCAACAAAAATACATGATGGAAAAATTTTGTTGAAAACGAGAAGAATAAATTGAATCAATTTTTCTAAATCATCTATGTACTTTAATTTCTATCATTCTTTTTGACATGGCTTTTTTCAACAGCCAAAATCCACATTTTAATTGATGGATAATGTAGATAATTTGTCAAAGGAGAAATTGTTTGAACACAGGCAGTGCAATAAATGAAATTGCATCCCAACTCCCAGGTCAAGCGCGTCAGTCAGTTCGTTTCCACTAGTAGGTAATGGGATGTTATCAGTAGATATACCGTAAACTGGGGTAGCATTGAAGGATTTTTCAGAATTTTTCATGTTTAGAGGTATGAATAGCGGAGGTAGGGGAAATGTGTGTGATGCTTTTGATAAAGCTATGTCAGCACTTCGTTTTGGCGTTTACAGAAGTTGTCTACCTTTTTCCTGTCAGGCGCAAAAGCCGAAGGAAGTGCCCTTCAAAGTTACCCAGCATTTGGGGTAACTTTGAAGGCCCCTTGAAATGTGCTTAGCTCAAGGTCAAAGATTATCAAAAACATAAATATTCACTTCATGGTCACTTTATACGCGTCAAGCACCTACAAAATGATCCATATTCACAATTGAATTTATAAAAAAGTGCTCCAAAATGATAATTTGAAATTTTTCTAGTTTTCAGGCGTTTCTCATGCATTTTGGCCAATTTGACAGAATTTCATGATTTTTCAATGACTTTAGAGCTGTTTTTCAAGTTTTCATATCATTTTTAACAAGTTTTTAAGCATTTTCTCGCATAGTTGGCCAATTTTACAGAAATTTCATGATTTTATTTATAGCCTTCAAAGTTACCCCAGTTTGAATATTATTTTTTTACTCCTCAGCGAAGAACTTTGGCACATGGACAAGTGCGCTCATTTGTAGTCAGGAGGTGTACCAACACATCTATAATGTCACTTGACTCATTATTTGAAAATTCAAAATTCCAGACCACAAGCTTTTCACATTAATTAAAATTAATTAAAACACCACTTTTTCACTTGCTTTTTTATTGGCGTTGGAACTGCTAGTTGAAAATGATAAAATAGGAAAAATAATTGCCAAAGTGTACTCAATCCATTCCTGGTGTCAGAATTGCTCCATTCTTCATAGTTCCACCGCCATCAAGCATAATGTGATGAAAAACCGCACCCTTCAATGTTATCTCGCGATTTCAATGTTAGCCCAGTTTATGGTATATTGATATGTGAGTATACTGATATTTATCGATATGAAAAATTCAATATCAATATAATGGAAAATTTTTGAAAATTATGAAAAAATTCTGTTAAGAAATTGTGCGAGGTGTTTTTTGCTCTTTTTGATCATTGTCAGACTGTTTGAGGGTAAAATAAGTATTTATTATTACAGCTATTAATGGTAGCCAGGGGCTGTATCTGTAGAATGGTGACCATCATCATTACTTTAAATCGCCAAATAGGTAGCTAGATAAACTGAAAAGGCGGAGAATATGGAACAGAAACAGCTTAGAGTTGATTTAGTTTCTCTTTTCATCAAAAATTAGCTGTTTGATGGTCTTTTTATGAATGCCAAAAACTTCCAATCTAATATTGATATTTTGACAATATTGATATCATAAAACATTGATAATCTCCCATCACTAGTTTCTACTACACCATCGACATCATCATGGTGCAGGGCTGTAAGGTAATTTATGTTGGTAAATTACAGCGGTATTTTACTGTATTTTACAGTATTTTACCAAAAGTTTATTACCATATTTTACCATAATTTACCAAAAAGCCAAATTAACACTTTTTTCCCATCTTTCCTTCATAACTTTCCAAATTTTCATGGAAATTTATGATTTGAAAGTTACCAAAAATTTTCCCCATAAATTTCCAAAAAATGTCATTGGAAAATTTTCTATAATCTTTAATATCACCTAAAACAGATGACAATTTACTTCAGAGGCAGGTCAGAAGTTCAGAACTTCGAAGTCAAACTACAAAAAATAAATCTTCATATTCAAATTAGTAAAATACCATAAATACTGTAAAATACCATATTTTACCATGTGAATAAATTACAGTAATTTAACAGCCCTGTCATGGTGAAATCCTAGCGAATGCGCTAAAGACATTCCTTAAAGCTAGCTTCATGATCAGTCTAAAAATGCAATGTTCCTCTTTTCCCTCAATAGTGCAGGTGCTAGCCTGCTAGGGGCTGTGTGTGCATGCGTAGGGTGAAACCAACTTCATTTGTAGCTGAATCTGACTGAAGCACCTGAACATGGTATGGAAATGGATTATGATTATGACCCTTGAGGCAAGGTTTCCAAATCTGTGAATGTTTACCATTTACCTTTCTGCTATGTCAGGTAAACATTCACAGATTTGGACATGCGCAGTGCGTGAAACTTAGGTAAAAAGTAACACTTGCCCCCAATGGTGATAATCCATTAGAGGTCTTATGAGTATTGACACGACCCTCTTCATTTAACAGGCTGGAACCGCTGCTAACGGCAACGCCGCATTTTTACGATTATCAGGCCCAGAAAACGCATTGTTATTATGGCGAAATGTACATTTTTGAAGTTTTTCGTTAAATTTCTTTTTATGGGGTACATTTTACTAAAAAATTCTTCCCCCAAGTAAAAGCACCCATTGGGAAGCCTGCTTATGCCTTCCAAAACATGTCATTGATGACTTTAATTTATTTAAAGAAGTCATTTTGAAGCAAATCCAAGATTTTACTCCAGATGAATATCTTGTACTACGTAGAAAGCTTAAAAGGTTTAAAATTACAGTAACACTCTATGTTATGTAGATTTTGATGATACATACTTAGGTATGTATAAAGACCGACAAAATATATTGTTATTCCATCATTTTATTTATAAGTCAAGTATCTATTTGAAGTAGGTAGTACTTACATTTCCAGATCACCCGCGATAATTGTAATAGTTCTTAGCCTCCATGACAGCTGGATACTTTTTCACTTCACATCACTTCACAACACTTGATGATAAAATAATCAACTGAAATTTTCATCATGAGGTATTGGTGATCTACGCATAAATTATTAGTCGACTTGGCAACTTCGTTGTAAAGACACCTTTCATGAGGGAGTGAGAGAGACAGCCAGTGAACTTGTTTTATAGACGGTTGCCTCTTTATTATACAAGAGTTTTTTTTTAAATTAGTTGTTAAGTGTATATTTTAATCAGATGCATATATTATCGAATTCGCGGTTTTAAAATCTCCGACACTATACGTATACACGACTACGTACGTTTATCAATCCTCGTTTTAATCTCTACTGTTTTATGTATTACCTACTAGACTTCCATGCGATGAATTTTCGACTTGAAAGAAAAATTGGTGAATTTGTCAAAAGTCTATGTGTATCCGGTGAAATTCGACTTTGAAAACGGTTGGTAAATTTGGATACAGTTGCCGGGCCCATCCCCTTTTTATGATTTTTTCAACTGTCAAATCGTGAGACTTTCGAGATTACAAATCGGCGAAAAGAAAAAAAGAAATACCTAAAATCGCAGTAAAACTTGAAAATGAATACTTGGCAAAATTAGCATCATAATTACTTTGAAATCTCTTCTAGATATGTAAACAGAAGTAAAAAAGCATTTTAAAAAACACGTTATCCTTCAATCGACGATACTACATTTAATAGGAAATTTTTACTCTGTATCGCATAATTTGATGATTTGAGTAGAAAAATGCCCAAAATTTCAGAAAGTGAAACTGTTTCATGCTTTTTTCCCCTGTGATATAGGTACCTACCTTACCTACATTGTATTTTTATACCTACAACTATGAGTAGTCGTAAAAAATATACTAGGTTTAATGTATTACCTAAATATTTTAATCTTGACTAGCGCAAGGCGAAAATACACGCTACCTAAAATAGAATTAATACACGATGTACAAGATAAACATTTTTCTAATTCAATCATAGGTTTCTTGAAATTTCAACTTCGTAGAGATTAATACATACAAAAACTTTCGATCTTTTGAGTTTTATCCCTACCCTTGGAAGCTCTTTTTAATTTTTGGAACGGAGTATAAATACGAAAATTTCGAAGATTTCAAGCTTGCTCCTTCTTCGTCCTCCGCTCAGGAAGACTGCTCTGAATTATGACTCTGAAAAAATAATTCAGCATCCTTCACCCTTCCTCACGACCAAAATTGCACTGGATTTAAAATTAAAAAAAATTTTTGTAGTTTTATGAAATTAAATTACTAGGGCTAGGATTTTTATGCAAATGCTTGTCTGAATGCGCTGTAGCAGATACCGCATAACAATGTTTCTTTTGCGATTCATGCGTTTTTAAGCCGATTTGCAAAATTTTTTAGCGCATAATTTTGCTTTTTTAGACCATAAACGCATAAAACTGCTTATTTTCAGCAAAAAACGGCCGATAACCGCTTTTTTAGCGCTTTTTCAAGTACTTTAGCGCATATTTCAAAGAAAACGGCAAAAAATCGTTCTAAAAACTCAAATTTTGGTGGTTTTTTCAAAAAAAAAATTTCAAACTATTTTAGTTCTAAAAAAAAATTAAACATTTTGATCTAAGTATGATTTCGTAAACGAACGTTTGAATTTTGAATTATCCAGCTTTTATTTACACAGATTTTGTAATCTGTCACTTGTAAGTACATACATTTAATATTTTTATTAAAAAATTAAATTCAAAATAAATGATTTTCGATATTTTTCTGATTTAAATAATTCAGTTTAAACTTGATAGGAAACTCAATATGATTTCTGCATTCTGCTTAAAAATACCTGCATTTTGATATGGCGCATGATGCACTTACAAACCACTTATTCTCGCTTTTTTCGATTTTTTAGCGCATAATTTTGCTTTTTTTGGCCATTTTAACTGCTTTTTATAAGCGCTTAAAACTGTTTTTTCAGCGCATAAAAATCCTAGCCCTATAAATTACATACTCGGAAAAAATTGAAATATTTTCAAAATTCGTCGAATTCGACACCTTATTTTGTACCTTAGAAGTAATTTTTGGAAAAATTCTGGACTTGGCATACATACGAGCAGGTATTTTATAATCGTAAATACAAAACCATTAACTACAGGAAGACGAAGCATTTTACGCTCAACTCTTAAAACTAAAATCTAATTTGCATTTTCTAGCACAAAAATAAACGAAGACCCGAGCAAAGGAAGCCAAAATGAGTACCTACCTAAAAAAAAAAGCTCTACACAGCAGTCAAACTAGATACGCGTTTTTGTATCCTGGTAACCTTTACCGAGGACATAAATTTACTTTAGACGAATGAGGACGCAAACTTCTTTCTACTTTATAGTATATATGTATAACAGCCAACGAGAGAACGGCGTACCTTATGCAAAAGTATACGGTAAATTATTCGAGGGGGTCGAAATTGAGGCTAACTGTCCCGTGTCGACTCGGTGTATACTGTATAGCGAAAGACAACTCCCATAGGATTACATTTGCTAGTCCATTCAAATGACCGTCAGAGGCTGTAAGCGCAGAATAGTGGAAGAAGTTTAAGACACGGGTCGATACCCAGATGTGACCATACCCACGCCACCAGTGCCACTTTGCCTTACACTTTTAGGTACTTTTACTACTTATCCCTATTAACCCTTAATGTCGTGTCTACAACTTCCCCATTTGAATAATCTCTTCTTCCAATTTCGTTTTACTTCGTTAGTCGTCCAGAATTTTAAATCGTTGTAGCGTTTCTACTACGTACAACTACGTCGTACCAAACGTCTCGATATTTTGTCCTGCTCGTGATGCTGGGTCCACTACTATAATGCTACGGTGTACTCCTGGTGTCCTGTGTATCGTTTTCACCGGATTTTTCACTCTCTCTCAAGTCGTACGCCTCTTTCTTCCCTCGTCGAATTTCTACATTTCCTACGTTACGTAGTGTAACCGAATTAAACGCATCAAACGTTTCTTTGATTCTGTGATTTTAATCTTCGCTTCTGCATGTATAAATAATTGTACAGGGGCAGGTGTGGTATGCGGAGTACGATTTATTATGCATTTACTCCTCTTATGTATTCTCGCACTCTGATCCCTTCTCAAACTGATGGTCAGTTTTTCCTTAATTTGTGCACGTTCAAAGAATTTCGGCCTGAAGTGTTCTATTCTATGGCTTGATGAAGCTACATTTCAATCCAACTTTGAAAAGAAACGAAAAAATGTCGCTCGCAAAGTTCACTTGTATTAACAAAAGCGTAAAGGACAGATTAAAAATTTAGTAGAAGTGAGCAATTTTTATCTCAAACGAACGTTCATAATCAGTCTACTCAAGAGCAACTGAAAAGCAATACCTGAGAAATATTTTCCTAATCAATTGTGTTATGAGTATTCATTCACGAAAAAATTGATGAAAGAAAAAATACATGTACAAGCAATGTAATATTGAAAAAAAAATTTAGTAGGAATAATTTTAATCAAATCTTACACAGACTTACATTTTCAAAAAAACTTCAAACTCAAAAGTGTCTTTTGAGAAAAAATAAACTCTCGAAGAGCAGCCATTTTTTGAAAAAAAAAACGTCAATTTTTCGAGTTGTTTCGTATTTTGAGGATAAGTATGTGCCCATTACTTAAATTTTTGGCAATTTTTTTCGTTTTTCGCTTTTTGAAAAAAATGGAAATAATGACCGACAAATTGGTACTTACCATTGTTTTTTTTGACGAATTTTCACCAAAAGCCTTTCATAAACAATTTGATTGAGAAGACGAAAAACTGAAATGATAGAAGTAGATATTTTTCACACCCTATCTCCTCTTCCCCCCCCAAAATGAACTTTTTTCAAAAAGAGAAAAAAATTATTGAAAGTATTGAAAAAATTTTTTGGCACCTCTCCCCCTTCCTCCCAAAAAATCCTGGAATATTCGTAGACGTCAAATGTAGAATTTTGGCATTAATTTCTCAACAAAAAAAATTGTGAAAAGTTTGAAAAAATTCTGCCAAAAGTGTTAAAAAAGTCTTGCATTTTTGAAAACTCAAAAAATTCAAAGAATCTGTTTGAATAATTATTCAAGACCTTTTCTCCTTTCTCCAACTTGAAGATTTTCACCAGAAATTTCAAGTCGCTCTGAAAAGGCCTAAAATGACCTTAGACATCCTATAACATTGGTTGGAACTTTGAGTTTTCAACAATGCAAGACTTTTTTAACACTTTTGGCAGATTTTTTTCCAACTTTTCACTTTTTTTTTTTGAAAGAAATGCCAAAATTCTACATTCATCGTCTACGAATATTCCAGGATTTTTTTTGGGGGGGGGAGAGGTGCCAAAAAATACCTTCATTATTTCAAGTTTCTGTTGGCAACGCATTTTTTAAACATTTTGAATAATTTCTCTCTTTTTTTTCTTTTTTTGAAAAGAGGTGGGAGTTTTAGATAATTTCTTTATTTCTGAGGGTGCCACCCTCCGATTTGAATGGGACCGCGATTTTTGGAAAGAGCATAGTATAAACCCCCCCCCCAACCAAATTTGTAGCTGCCAACTTAATTTTTCGATTTTTGGCGAACGTTTGAAAATTCAAAATTGACAATTTTCGGTGATTTATGCTTTTATTTTAAAAAGTACGAATTTGATCAGTAAAAATGATCAAAATAAATCCTAAAGATGATATTAATTCCCCAAAAATCCAAATTTCACCATTTCCAGACATTCTGGAGCCTCCAGAGTGATTTTTCAATTTCTCCAGAATTTTGAATATGCTCCATAAAGCGTGAATATGAAATTGGGCAACTATGTGCTTAAAAGTCGAGTTGTGTGTTATACTCGACCTGTTTATCGAGTTTATCCACATTTGAGCCGATTTTGGAAATGACACCTCATGAGTGGTTTTTTGATGAGCTTTTTTCATAATAAAAATATTCAAAAAATCAAAAGTCTCCAGCTGGAGGCTCCAGAATGGCTGGAAATGTCAAAATTCACCATCAGGGAGTCAGTTCATTACACTTAGCTCGATTTTTAGTTGCCCAACTTCATATTCACAGTTTATGGAGCGTATTCAAAACTCAGGAGAAATTGAAAAATCGCTCTGGAGGCTCCAGAATGTCTCGAAATGGTGAAATTTGGATTTGGGGAATTGATATTATCTTTAGGACTTATGTATTTTGATCATTTTTACTGATCAAATCACCAAAAACAGTCAATTTTGAATTTTCAAACGTTCGCCAAAAATCGAAAAATGAAGTTGTGCAGCTGAAAATTTGGGTTTGGGGGTTTTAGACTATTCTCTTTCCAAAAATCGCGGTCCCGTTCAGATTGGAGGGTGACTTGACACTTCGAGAGGTTCCCTTGTAAGGTTCATTTTAAGCCTTTACACAGCAATTTGAAAATTTTGTGGAAAATTGAAAATTTCTGGAGGGTCTATAGATTGTCTTAAAAATATTGTTTTTCCTAAAATAGGGGGGAGGGGTTCGAATAGATATTTTATTTACCTTCACTGGTTAGAAAAAAAATATTAATAATTATGTACTTAAGAAAACGTTG
Organism: Planococcus citri; assembly: GCF_950023065.1. Classification (NCBI taxonomy): domain Eukaryota; kingdom Metazoa; phylum Arthropoda; class Insecta; order Hemiptera; family Pseudococcidae; genus Planococcus; species Planococcus citri. The sequence continues at coordinate 19,439,182 of NC_088679.1, read as the reverse complement.
AAAAAACCACCCAAAAAACAATTTTGTTGAGTTTTTTAACCCGTTGAAAAAGTTGAAAAAAACCCTTCACTCCGTGAAATTAACTCATCACAAAAAAATCAAAAAAAATTCTAAAAATGAACAAATTTTAATTTTTTTGCTGTGAGTGTGATTTTTATCAACTTTTTCATGAAATACGTCAGAAAGAGGTCAAAATAAGACAACTGAATAAATTTAAACATTTTTTTATGTTTGGAATTGAAAACTGAATTTTTTCGAATTTTAAGTTTTTTGTGATGAGTTCATTTTATCGAGTGAAAGGGGGTTTTCAACTTTTTCAACAGATACGTGAAAATAAGGGTCAAATGGGTCAACTTTACCAATCAAAACTTTTTTTCATGTTTTAAATAAAAAAATCGCACTTTTTCGCAAACTTTAAATTTTTTAAAATCGACTTTACGACAAGTTACCATCCCAATTTTTTAATATGTTGTTCAGCATGAAAAGTTGTCCGTAATATATTTTTTTCAGAATTTTTGAGAGTCGGAACGATATGAAAACTACGTTTTGAAACTTTTTGAGCTAATTTTTAGTACGAAAAAAAAGTGGCAACACTGATTTTTATGATATCACCAAAAAGCCTTTCAAAACCTCTAACTATGGGAAAAAGTTTCATTTTGGTAGGTATCGCGGTTATCGAGCAATCCACTGCTAAAATGGATGATATTTTAGGTTCACTGAAAACTTTGACACCCCCTGGCTGCCGTTAAAAATGGGCTGGACGGCTGCGATTTGCGCCATTGGTCATCCCTTCAGAAGGTCTTTCCACAGGAAAAATTTCAAAAAAATCTCCGAACCCACCTACCACTTCTTGGTCCAATTGACGTGGAATGACCCTATAGTACATACAATGCTACAGTTTGTTTGAATAATTTCCAGAGCAATTCGACATTTCTGGAGAAAATTTACTCGAGGCTCCAGAATTTCCGAAATCAAAAAGTTGACATTTTTTTCAGTGTTAGGGCAGAGAGGGCGTTAAAATGAAGTATCTAATTATTCGAACTGGTTCATTTTGTTTGAAAAAATGAGAACGGTTCAAAAATTGCCAGAAGAAGAGCTTTTTAAAAATGCTTTTAATTTTCAAAAATTAATTTTTTTGAGACTGTATTTAATTGCTAGATAATATTTCTGTAAACTTGGGCATTTAAAATCTTGATTACGAGGGATTAAAAATGTGATCTCTCAATCTAGCTTGGTTTCGTTTGAATAGAAGAGTGTCAATTTAGATCGTTCCCTTGTAAAAGTTACAGTCTTCAGAAAAAGAAAAAAAAATTGCGCAAAAGATGACCATTCTGAAACATCTCTTTCCTTCCCACGGTTGCTTTAATTTTTTCAAGTTGAATAATTGGATTTTTCTCATGAGTTGAAATAATTCTGATGTAGGTACAGTTTTTTTTTGTGACTACTTCGATGCCTTATTAATAATGTGTATGAATAATTTTAAATTACGATGATTTTTTTTCGAAAATATTTTACCATCGGTGTTCTATTATTAAGTAAGTACTTACTTATCAATTTTTTTGAAAATTTAATTTCGTAAAATTTCCACTTTTTTCCCTTAAATTTTATGTGACTCCCTTCCACCTCGAAATTTTTTAATACCTATGTATTTGAAAGGATACTAGAAATATATTTTCATTTCGTGATTTTTTTTCATCAAAATGTTTTTTCTTCTTGCACAAAAAATGTTCCAAATTAGATATTGCAAACCTTCGTTCGTCGCTTATTTTTTTCGTGAAATTTTAATATTTTTGGGTTTGGGCGTTTATACAATTTTGTCTGTCAAATTCTCAATTTTTTTTCACTTATAATTTATTACACGTTTTTACCATTTCATAATATTTTCCAGCCATGCAGCAAAAAAACGGTAATTTCAAAACGTACCCATTAATTTTGTTACAAAAAAGTCAAATTTTCTCTCGTGCACGAAAAAAATAGGCTTCGGTTATTATCGTCGCGCAATCATCGCTTATGGTACATTTGGCATTCAGTTGCGACAGTTTTGCGTAACGTAGAAAACACCAAAGTATAATGTTTTTAACGAGCTGATAAATACTACGATGGCGTCTTTGAAGTGTTAATTCCGCGATTTAAATTCAAATCACACCGCCGTGTAACCCCTTAGACCGCGTATTTTTCCAGTTACCAGTGGAAAGTGAGAGAAAAAAAAACCGAGAACAAAAACAAATACTTGGCGAAAAAAAAACCGGCGAGGAAACCGATTAAACGTTAACAAACGTCGTCATTCCTTAAAAAGAGGAAAAATTCCGGCGTGAAAATTTTTGGCGCCGAAGAAGTAAACCGCCATGGCGCACAGTGGGCTGTGAGCACCCTCAAAACGGGCGTAATTCAAAAACTTATAATGAACCCTAAAAAAATGGTATAATGATACCCTCCCTTATGTTTTTGGGGTCGCAGAATACGAATTTGACAATATTTTTTTTGTAGGGGTGGGGGGTGAGGGGGTTAGGGGAGCGAAAAATTCAAAATTTGACTATAATGATGTGTGATATGTCGAAATGTATGTTTTTGAGGGTGTAGATCACGAATCTGACAGTGTTTTTTTCGTAGGGGTCAATGGTGGGGGCTGAGGGGGTGAAAATGTTTAAAAATTCAAAATTTGACTATAATAATGTGTGATATGTCGAAATGTATGTTTTCGAGGTTGTAGATCACGAATTTGACAATATTTTTTTCGTAGGGGTTAATGGTGGGGGATGAAGGGGGTGAAAAATTCAAATTTTGACCATAATGATGTGTGATATATCGAATTGTATGTTTTTGAGGGTGTAGATCACGAATTTGACAATATTTTTTTCGTAGGGGTGAATGGTGGGGGATGAAGGGGGTAAAAATGGTGAAACATTCAAAATTTGACCATAATAACGTGTGATATGTCAAAATGTACGTTTTCGAGGGTGTAGAAGGGGTGAAGGGTGGGGGATGAAGAATTTTCTATTGGGGAGCCGTCAAAGTCCCTGGAAGAAAAAATTTGTCACATTTCAACGAAATTCACCAAGATTTTTCACTATAATCGACTGTGGAGGTCGCGGGGGCACTTTAGGGCAAAAATGGCAATTAACATCTTGTAATACACTATCTTAAGTATTACCAGCCACTGGAATTTCCCGTGCATCTACGTGCAAAAATTTTTTCTATTGATATTTATGCAGCAGAGTAGGCAAAAAACGGAGTTTCAACGTAAATTATACCTCTATAATTACTTTATAACAACTAAAATCGAGTAAATTGATGAAAATTACTCACTTTTAGTTGAATTATTCATATTCGGTACATTTCGACATATCACACATCATTATAGTCAAATTTTGAATTTTTCACCGTTTTCACCCCCTTCAGCCCCCACCATTGACCCCTATGAAAAAAATATTGTCAGATTCGTGATCTACACCCTCAAAAACATACATTTCGACATATCACACATCATTATAGTCAAATTTTGAATTTTTCGCTCCCCTAACCCCCTCACCCCCCACCCCTACAAAAAAAATATTGTCAAATTCGTATTCTGCGACCCCAAAAACATAAGGGAGGGTATCATTATACCATTTTTTTAGGGTTCATTGTAAGTTTTTGAATTACGCCCGTTTTGAGGGTGCTCACAGCCCACTGTGTGGCGGGTAAAATTATACACCAACACCACATAGCAATGAGGAGGAGGAGGAGGAGCCACAACAACGACAGCAGCATCATATGCTAAACTAATTTTCATTACGCGAGGAATAATTTTTAATTAAGTTTTTTCTCATCGTTTAAAATAGCTGAAAAGTAATTAAACGGAAAGCGGAAACGTTTTATAAAAAGCCTCTAAAGACAAAGGACTGGTAAAATACGCGAAAGGGTTGTTGGCGAGGGTCTTGGGGTACCTCATATATCTGGTAGTGGGTTGCGGGTGACCTACTGCTGGTTTTGGTGTTGGTGTCAGAAACTCCACGTTATAAGCTAGTTGTTACTATAAAGGGTTAACTTTCTTTATCGCCGCCTCTCTCTCGGCTCTCTTTAGTGCTCTGTTTCGCTCTTTGCGCGCTTCCATTTCGCTATTTTCTGTGCTGGCGTTGGCGTTGCTGGTGCTGGTGCTGCCGATACCGTCCGCATCATGTTTTAACCGTATATACAGTTTTCTAATCGATAAGAACTTCGGCGGGTACGGGTATTGTTTTACCAACGACCGACAATAGAAAATTTGTCGGAAAATTTTGTCGAGTTTGTTTTGTGCTGAATGATTTCCGTAGAGTGGAAGTACATACATATATCGGCTTGGGGCTGGTTGAATGTGGTGATTCTGAAAGATGAAATTTGAGAGATATTTTGATAGTGAAGCTCTCAAAAATGGGTTGAATTTTAAAAAAAAATTCGAGCGTCGTTCGGATGATAGGAGACTGATTCAGAAAGCGTTTACCTATTTGATTTTTCGAGACTTCTCGTGACATTTTAGGTCGAGGGAAATATTTTTTTGCAATGCTTAAAATTTAATTTTCACATAATTTGCGAGCCAAGTTGAAGAATACTCACATCATCTGATTTTTGAAAAAGTATGAATTTTTCACGTTCTTAATTTTTGACCCATTTGGGAGAAGTGAATAGGAGAGCAGAGAAACTAAAATGAAAATCTTCGTCTCATGTTTTGAATTTCATGCCTACAATGACCTAGTTACAAAGAAATTAATGATATTCAATTGAATCTCATTCTAATGAAATCGTGCTTTTAAAACCAAAATATTATTGTGTTGTACTTAAGCACTTTAAAAATAAATGTCAATGTCAATGTAAGAAAAATTGAAGTACAAATATTAATGATAGTTCACATTTTTTCTGTTTCAGAGATTAAGAAAGCTGTGCTTGGTGAAGCGAACAATTTGAGCGAATTTTCTGAAATAACACGTTTCTTTTGACCAAGATTTAAAATATGAGGGTGAGTATAGATGCGCATTCGATACTTTTTGCATGAATTAGGATAGAATGAAAACCAGTTCGTTTGAAAAAAAAGAAGTTGGAGTAACCCTGATGCAAAAATTGTAGCGTAGAAAATACTTGATTGGCCAAGAAATAAGAATCAGCTTTAGCAGATTTTTATATTTTTTTCCAGTTTTGGAAAAATGATGATAAAAAAAGCCAATAACGAAATCCTGAATTTTTTCAGCACGAGAAAATTCTAAAATCTCCTACATGCTCTAAAAGGCCTCCATACTATCTCCATATTATGAGCCAAATAGGAACCAGCGAGGCAGAGACGCAATTAAAAATTGCTACATACTTATAAGGTACCTTATCTATGAAAAAACTTTTGATCCAGTAAATTATGAAAAATTGATTAAAATTCTGAAAAAGTACGCTATTGTATTGATGATAAAAATCTTCAGATATTATTTGACTCCCAAAATCACTGAAATATTTGTCTGTTTATTTGCACCCCTTCAACCTTCATTTTCAAGTTTGATATAATTTTTTTAATGGGAAAGATCCAAACCTAGATTTCAGAGTCCTTGGAATCACTGAGATTCTCAGAATGAGGATTTTCAAGCTATAGGTAGGTATGTAATTTAAAAAATCATTAAATTGTTGAACTCGATTGAGCAGCTGGAATATTGCTGGTATTTTTTTGTGGGAGGGAGGAGGGGAAGGGATGGTGCATTTTTCCTAGCAGGAACTAAACTTGATAAACCAACGAGAAAGTTTGATAAAACTGAAAAATTGCATCCTTCATCATTTAGTTTCACTTCCAGTTTCAGCTGTGTGGGTGTTTTTTTAAAATTCTAGTTTTAAAGCAATTTATTTTTACATCCGTGTAGGACGTAGGTATATCCTTATCTGTTAGGGTGATGCGTCTAATTAGAAAAAGAGATCTTTGAAAGCACCGAAAAAATAATTGTTCCTGTTCGAGTTCCAGTTTCAATTCTAGTTCTTCTATTTCGGTTGAAATTCTGAACCAGTTTCATAAGGATAAATAGGTATTTTCAAAGTCAAAAATTTTGACTTTCTGCCCTAAAATTAGAATATCTATCACTCTGAATTTTGAACTTGGAAGTCCAAGATGACTCCCACTAACAGCGTTTCCAATGTTTTTATTCATGCACACGTATGAAAATCAAAATTAATTTTACCGAATACTTCATTTTTTTCAAATCTGGAGACCTTGGTTCTTAAAATTGGTCATTTGTGTTCGTTGTTATAAAATAAAAATATTGTTGACTGAATTTTGAATTTACAATTAGAAGACTGGCAACACTTCTATACTTATTATTATTCAGGCTTAGATGACGGTTATAGAATTATTGTTCCTTTTGCGGAAATTCTCGCGAAAAAATATAAGTTGGCTGCATTCAGAGATATGAAATGTACCTACCTAAATAAAAATACATTTTACATGTTGCCAATTCGCATTTTATCGAAAAAAATATTGCCAAGAACGCTATTATTTTGTGCTTATTTGAAATAAAATGAGAAAAGAGCTTCAAAATCATCCTTTTGAAAATTTCGAAAGCTCAAAGTTGAACTTTTTCGCAAAATGTGAATTATTGGATGCATAATTAGTATTGAATCCGGGAACTGCCATTTAAAATTTGAAAAAATCAGAATGCCCATTTTCTTACATTAACAAAAAAATCTATGTTTTGATCTGAGACTTCGATACTTTGGAGAGATTTTTAATCAAAGGGTACCCCCGGATAAGATAGGCAAAATGCCCTTAACCTCGGATTTCGATGAAACTCACAGGGTATGCTTAGTACCCCCAAAAAATAATTTTGGGCCCATAGCCCGCTCCCCACCCCACCCCCCTCAGCCAGGGGGGCCAAAAAACGCGTTTTTCAGGGGAAAAATTCTGTATCAGCGCGTAATTAAGATAAATTTATTCTGTAAACGAATATAGTTAGAGGGTACATGGGGGTACCTCCCTGAATTTTTTCAGAATTTTTCATCGCATGGGGGGAGAAGGGGAGACAAAAGAAAACTTTAAATCGACATTACTCCGGAACGAAAAAACATACCAAAACGATTTTTTCGTCAAATATGTATCTTTAGGTCTACTTTCTATAGAAGTCATCACTCGGTCATTTGGAGTGGTGGGTCAAGCTCAAAAGCTCAAAAAACTCTCAAAAAAACACGTTTTTTACGTTTTTCTCCAAAAATATGGACAAATGGCGGAAATCGAAGGGAACCAAGTTGTTCAGCGTGAAATTTTAACTAAGAATTGTGTGATTGAAAATTCATATATACCGCGTGATCGTAAAACTACACACACAGAAGTATTTGTGCTTATATCAAGATAGCTGAAAGAGGGTATTCCTGGGTAAAATAGGTGAAATGCCCCTGTCCTCGGATTTCTGAAATTTTTATGAAACATTGTTGGGTACTATTGAAAAAAATGTCGGAGCCGAAAAATCCCCCCACCCCACCTCCCTTGCTCACAATAGCGAAAAAACGCCTTTTCCGGGGGGGGGGGAATCATGCTTCAACGAGTTTTGAAAAAAAATCTGTATTCACTCAAAATATATGGAGGAGACTGTATAATGAAAGTACATACATAAGTATTTAAGATTCTGCGTCGATCTATGCTATTGCCATCAAAATCCAAGGCACTGTTAAGGTTCTACTGAGCGATTGAAAATTTGTCAATCTTTTTTTTTGGGGGGGGGGAGGTATTAGTAGTTGGTGTTTTGAATTATTTTCTTTGCAAAAGTTTCAAGATAATATATTTCTGAAACTGAGGAAATATTTTGGAAAGCAGTGATGCTAATATTTTAGGTTTCAAAGAATCGAGAAAGATTGACAAAAATACCTGAATTTTTGGTGATTTTTCAAAATTGAATATAACAATTAAAAAGTAATAGCATAGAATGGACGCAGAATCTCAAATATATTCATTTAGGACTGGGTCGTCATTTTTCTCAAAACAAATTGGGTACAGGGGCTACAGTGAAAAAAAAACACGGTTTTTTCGAAAATACCCCAACTTTGAGGGCACATGTTTTCCCTTTAGGGGCACTTCTGGAGCTAGAATTTTTCTGTACAACTTTCAACTCAAAATGACGATTGTTGCTGAAATTGGTACAAATCCACAGTTTTTTTTTCTTTTTTTTTTCGTGATCTACCCAATCTACTACACAGTACGTAGTTAGGTATACCTATGATGTTTTCAATGTACTTGGTAACTCACATAAAAATTTAATCATCGACAACAAAAAGAAACCTTCCTGATAGTCTTGAGTTAAATACCATATACTTGAAAAGTAGGCTACTTGTAATTCAAGAAAACCTTGATTAAGAAGTTGCATGGCGTAAATAGCGCTGTAATGAAGCAGTTTTCACAAAAAAACTAATTTTTGGGCAACCCCTCTCCCCAATGTGACTGTTAAGAGGGTCCAACTGCAAATCGAACTTCATATTCGTGTTCAGCGAGTTCGATTCATATGACAAGGATACCCATACCGATTGTCAATCTACTTTCGCCCTAAAATTTGGAGAGGGGGTGCCTATGGCCAAAAAATTGGAGTTTAGAGAAGTTAGTTGGTTTTCTATTGTTTTTGGAGGCCTGCATGCAAAATCACGGATCGCTTTTATTTGGTGGTGCCGTGACACAAAAAAAAAACAATTTTGACTGCTTTGTGAGTTTTTGAAGATGGCCCACTTGGAGGAAAAATTTGAAAATAATACCAATTATAGTAGGTACTCATGCAGATAGGTATATTTTTGAAAAAAATTTTCATGTGATTGAATTAGTTCGGAGATACGGCGGTTTCAAATTTTGTTTTGTCAATATCTCTCCCCTGGGGGGCCAATAATTTTTGAAAAAAATTCACGTTGCTAGGATCATATCTTCTTCAAGTATTTTGAGTGAATACAGATTTTTTTTCAAAACTCGTTGAAGCATGATTCCCCCCCCCCCGGAAAAGGCGTTTTTTCGCTATTGTGAGCAAGGGAGGTGGGGTGGGGGGATTTTTCGGCTCCGACATTTTTTTCAATAGTACCCAACAATGTTTCATAAAAATTTCAGAAATCCGAGGACAGGGGCATTTCACCTATTTTACCCAGGAATACCCTCTTTCAGCTATCTTGATATAAGCACAAATACTTCTGTGTGTGTAGTTTTACGATCACGCGGTATATATGAATTTTCAATCACACAATTCTTAGTTAAAATTTCACGCTGAACAACTTGGTTCCCTTCGATTTCCGCCATTTGTCCATATTTTTGGAGAAAAACGTAAAAAAACGTGTTTTTTGAGAGTTTTTTGAGCTTTTGAGCTTGACCCACCACTCCAAATGACCGAGTGATGACTTCTATAGAAAGTAGACCTAAAGATACATATTTGACGAAAAAATCGTTTTGGTATGTTTTTTCGTTCCGGAGTAATGTCGATTTAAAGTTTTCTTTTGTCTCCCCTTCTCCCCCCATGCGATGAAAAATTCTGAAAAAATTCAGGGAGGTACCCCCATGTACCCTCTAACTATATTCGTTTACAGAATAAATTTATCTTAATTACGCGCTGATACAGAATTTTTCCCCTGAAAAACGCGTTTTTTGGCCCCCCTGGCTGAGGGGGGTGGGGTGGGGAGCGGGCTATGGGCCCAAAATTATTTTTTGGGGGTACTAAGCATACCCTGTGAGTTTCATCGAAATCCGAGGTTAAGGGCATTTTGCCTATCTTATCCGGGGGTACCCTTTTGAAAAAAAAAATAAAAAAAATTGATAGATGACAATCTATGTACTTGAGTTGAAATTCAAAAAAAATCCTGCAAGCAAAGCGATTTATTAGTCATAGGTGTTCCGAAGGGGAGAGAGGGTAGAGGGATGGTTCAAATCCACCCTTCCTTCATGACAGAAAAATTTTGGCAAAAACTAGGGAAGTTTTGAGAAAAGTTGGGTAAGTTGAAAAAGTAGGAAAATTTTGGTAATGTTGGAAAGAAGTTCTGTGTAAGTTGGAAAAATTCAATAATTACCAAAAACCATGGGGTTTTACTTCTTGAATTGCAAATTTTCAAAAGCTTTCGCCTTCGCTTCGCTCGGACCAGATCATTTTTCTATTTCAAGGTTCGAGAGAAGAAAAATCGACTTCTCACATCAAAAATAATGTTGTTTTACTTGAAATACAAAAAATTCAAAACTGCCCGAAAGGTGTAAATTTTTCCTAAAATATCGATAAATCCTCGATTTTAGTTCTTTTTAAAAATGTAAAAATTATGTCTTGACAAATGAAGAATTATGAATTTTTGAGGGCTTCTGCCCTCGCTTCGCTCGGACCTTATTCATATTTTTTTTAATGTGATAATTTTCCTTTAAATTTAAAATGTTAAAGCCATGAAAATCAGTTTTTTGCATCATCAAGAATTCAAGAATGATTTTTTTCAATTTTCGAATTATCAATTTTTCACAGCTTTCGCCCTTGCTTCGCTCGAAATAGGTTATTTTCCATTTTTTTTCTCTAACCAAAGTTTGAGGGTAAAATAACCAACTTCTCACATCAAAAATAGACTAATGTTCTATTTTGAAATAATGATTAATTTTCGAAAGCTTTTGGCATGGCTTCGCTCTGGTGGTTTATTCCTTTTTAAAGGTAATTTCCTGAAAATTATTGTTGAAATTATGAAAATCTAATTTTTGCAACAGTTACTTATTTTACTTTTCGAATTACCAGATTTAAATTCACGCTGCAAAATTTTTCAAAAATTCTCGAGAATGAAAAATCAATTTCAGAAATTTAATAAACATAATCAAATCATCTACTGATCAGGTCTGAACATTTATTCAAAAATGTCAAAAAGCACGAAATTTTGGCGTTGAAACTTCTTACCTACTCGTATTGAAAATTATTTCTCTGTACCTCACAAAAGTACTCGTATTCCAAAGGTTTCGCCCTCGCCTCGTTTGGTTAAAATCAAAAATTTTCCAAAAATCATGTTTTTTTCAATGTTTAAATTTCATTTTCAAAAACCAAAAGCTTAAAAAAACACACGAAAATTAAGTAAGAAAAAAAGTGCAAATTTTTGATTGTTTATTTCAGTGCTAATCTTGCAATAGAACAATTCAATTTTTTTGTAGTATGTAGTATAAAAGCATCATTTTTTGAAAATTTTGAATTATTCTACATTTTTGTTTCCATCTCTCCCTCTAAAAATTTGTTCGAACCACATGTGGCTAATTATCTGAAAAAATCTGGGAGGGTGGGATCTGATGTAAAAAAGTTGGAAAAATTGACGAAAAAAGTTGAGAAAATTTCAGTCTCACCTTCTCACGGCACATCACTTCGTCACGCCTCTGATATTAGTTGAGCCCATCCGTAACTTGAATGCTCTGTCTCAAGTTTAAATATTGGGTAATTTGTCCAATTCAGCTCCTGTGACCCACCCCTTCCTGTCGGCTTTCAAAATGTGATAAAAATATAATACTTACCAAAAAATTGACAGTAGTTGATGACACATTGTTTTCTAGGTTTTTGACGGTTTTGAATTAGAAAATCTGTTTATTGCTTGAATCGGCCTCCTCAGTAACCCCCACCTCTTCAACCCCATTAATTTTGAAAAAAAAAACACACAAAAAGTTGTGAAAATTTAATGCAATAATGTCAAATTGTCGATTTCCACAAATTGGAGGGTAGTGACGTAACAGTCTCTCAGCCTCTCACCTTCCTCATAATTTTGAGCTTGTGGGGCATTGGAAAGTCAAAAAATGTACTTAATAATATTCGAACTCGACTCGATGATGAATCATTATGATAGCTTGATGCTTGATATTTGTGTCAATTTGTGTGTCGATGTCGCTTCTCCTCTTAATTTACATCACAATCAATACCCTTTCTATATCCCTTCCTTACGTGCTGAAAATCACAATATTTAATAGTATATTACAATACAAGGAGCGAAAGTGAAGTATGTTTGGTCGAGTGCAATTTGACTCGCCGAGCCGAAGGCGAGGAGAGTTAAAGCACGAGACCAAACATTCTTCACGTCGCTTCTTGCATTGTAAGATGTTTTTCATTATTCATGTTACGAAAATAAGTTTTACGCCCGTTTTTGGTTAAAGTGATGAGTATGACCCCTTTTTTGCATAGTAAATATATCGAATACTAAGCCTCCTAGAAAAAAACTAAAGACATTATGTCGATTGGAAATTTAATTCTCTACAATTTTCCTCGACTTCATTTTTCCGTAGAATGCTTTTTTCCGCCTCCAGAGCCCTTTAAAAGTTGAAAGATTTTCATTTTCGACCCGGGTAAACATAGAGCATTTTCGTAGCATGCACAGAGGGCGGAAAACTTATACTTTCGTAGCATGTATAATGAAAAAAATTTATCTGAAACCTTCTCCGAGGAAGAAGTGTAGGGGGGAGAAAGTATATCTTTTCAGCACGACTCGGATAATTTTTTGAAACGATCCGATGATTGTAGAAAAGGAAAGAGGAGAAAAACACCCTACTTACTGTACTCGAAGCTCATCAAAAAAAATCTTACACCGAACCGTGTTTTTATGTCGTAATTTGACTAATCAAAGAAGACAAAAAACTCGACGATGAATTAAAATTGAAAAAAAAGCAAAGGCTCTTCTTGTTAACGCCGCCGACGACATGTGTGGCATTGAAATTAGCGCGACGGTGCTATTTATTAGTTGGCAAAATATTGTTTTAAAACAAATAGATTCGACGTAATTCGGCGTGTGGTCTTTTGTTTATTCGGTATTATTTTCACTCGGTAGGCTTTATCGTGTTTTTTTCTTTTCGTACGCTTCTCGCTTCTCGCTCCTCTGTTCATTAATCTATTCGCGCGCTATGGGTGTTAAATATAAAAGGGTTGAAAGACCGCATAAATCGCACATATTTCGTTTCCAGTAGAAAAGGCTTTAGAAAAAATTCTTATTTCAGCGAACATAATGAAATTACAAAGGTTTTTTCCCAGTAAGTATGCTGTAAAGGCAGGGTGAGGGCGACGAGGAGGAGGGAGGAAGAAGGAAATCCCTGTATCGGATGGTTTTTTTCGCAGGGAGACGACGACTACGACGGCGAACACAGTTTTAAGGGTTGTCGAGACGAGGCGCGGTGGCAGCGGTCGCGAGATAATGTATTAAAAGTACAGGTTAAAAAGTCATTTCTATTCCGAATAAGTTTTTTTTGTGTGTTTTTTAAATAGGGTAGAGCGTATCCCGATATCGTGTAGTTAATGCGGCGACGACTACGACGTCGTTGGGCGTTCAGTGTCGCCAAAAAAATGAAAGGCAGTTGGCAAAAAGTACCATAGAGTATAACCGATGCGATGGAGACGACGACAGAGGAGGGAAGGAATTCAAGCAGAAATTTTTTGTGCTTTCTCGTAATAACCAGATAAATAATTTATCGTGTTGATTCGGTGAGCTGAGAGCTGAGCTGTGTGCTATGTGCGCGAAAATCCGCATCCGCATCCGCAGCGTGCAACTCCAACCAATCTTCTTTCAACGCTGATAAATTTAAAGACGTTAAGGAAACTGCGCGCTTCGAGTCGAGAAAAAATTACGAAGAAACGTGAACAATTACCGTAAACTGTTTCGACGATTGTTATTTTTCTTCTCCTCCTTCTTTGATTTTTTTTTCTCTTCTTAATTTTACTGGATAAAAATTTTTTAAATTGCATTCGTTTGGCGTTCCATTCAAAATGCTAGATTGCAAATTATCTTTTTCAGATTTTGTCGCGCGTTTTCGCTTCGTCTAATTTTTTTTCCTTCTCTTCTCGTTGGGTATACTCGACTTTTGTGCTCTCTCTTAATACGCTCAGCTCGCAGAAAATGTCTTATTTTCGAAGGCCATTTTTCTTAATTTTTTTTTCGGACTGTATTTTTGATAGAAATGAGATGAAGATGGCGGCGTCATTGTTTTAAATGATGGAAATGAGTTAATTTTCGGGCTATATTTGAGATGAAGTGGAAAAAAGTGGAGTTTTCGAGTTCGCTCATTTTTTTTTTGACGTTTTATAAAAATATGTACTTATAATTTCCTCGGGTCATTTGGAATCGAAAAGAGGTCTAGGTTTGGGAAATTGTTGGATTTGGGTGTCTAAAAATTTCCAAATTTGAATCGAAACATCAAAGTCATGGAGGTTTTTTTTCGAAACTTTCGGTGAAGTATTTTTCAAACCCATACTGCTTCCCCCTTCACTGGAAAAAATTTACCATTGCAAAAATAAAGGAAATAATTTCAGAGAACTTTCAATAATAATTGACATCTGAAAAGCTGGAACCAATTTTATACATTGTTCATACAGTATTCCTACATCAAAACATAGCCATCCTTTTATATACGACTTGGCATTCATCTCTCTGTCCATCCCCTAAATATCATCGTCAAACGACCGCTCAGCTTTCCAATCGATGATTGATATGTACTGTTTCGATGATAATATGAATAATGAGTTGAAAGCCCAGCGAGCTAACAGGATAGGGGGATTGATAAAATGAAGCTGTACCGTCGAAATAATACACGTAAGATGTTCAATCCGCTATTTAAAAAGGAAGGCGTGTTCCGATTATCCTTTTTTCTTCTCTTTTTATCCCCGTCTCTCTTTTTATTTTCACTTACATAATCGAAGGGTTTAAAAAAAAAGCTCAACCCGGAAGGGTATATTATACTCGATAGAGGTCGAAGGTTTTGAAAAATCTCAATTTAGGGGTCATATGTTGCGTAGATTTACGAAAAAAAAAAAGGGTTAATGATGTATCGAACTACACGGTGTATCTGTTCGGGTTTTGTCTGATTCTTTTTCTGATTGTGTGTTGTGATTACACCTTTACCTATACAGTAAGCTTCCGTATAATGTGATTTTCCAGATCGTTTTAATATAGGCGAATTAGTGAAAGAATATTGGAACCAAGTTCTGAGGCTGTTAGGTACCTGGGGCTCACAGGAGCTTAACTGAACAAATCACTCAATATTTGAACTCGGAGCCTTCAAATTATAGTGAATAAATTAGATACTTAATTTGTCACTTTATTTTTATGTATAGTTTTTTAAATTTAAATTTTCGTGGGGTCCTGTTTCCTTTCAGAAAAAAAATGAAACTCGAAGAGGGTAGACAATTTTTCAGGTATGTGGGTGGCTTTGCTTATTACAGACCTCGATCGTCTTCTGATCTAAACATTAGTTGGGTATAATCAACATAGGGAGAAATTTCGGAGCATATTTCTAAACAACTGAAACCAAATTTTTAGTACTAGCCCTAGTTGATTTTTGTGTTTTTTGAAAATTTTGGAAATATCAAGTTACTTTTTCTTCAAAAACGTCACTTTTTCAAGGTGACTTAATTTTTCAAAGAATACCTGCCTCTCTCGTAGAACTGATGAGATTTTTTCTCAATGTAATGTGGACTTCTCAAAGCTAAATTTCAACGTTTTTCAGTCATTTTGAAGTATTTACCAAGATTTTTTTTTCTGAATCAGATATTTACATACATATTTTTTTCGACACTCTAAAGGATGAAAATTGATCTACATAAATTGCCCAAAATTTGATACACTGATTGTTTCAAAATTTTAAATCTCATTTACCGTTGTTTCGAATAAACTCCTGCTAGACCCTTCAAGTGCAACTTTTTGACTGTGGACTTGAAATTTTTAGAGAAACGAAAGTTTGAAAATAACAATAGAAACCTTACTTTCAGCTCCACAAAATCGGTGTTCAGCTTTCAGACAAGGATAGATTTAGCTATTTCTCGCCCTTAGGCAGCCTGAAAATTTTCTCCTTCTTCCCTCAAAAGAATATCTGTCTGAATTCTTTCCCCTTAAGAACTTTCAAAAAAAAAATTGATACAAACATCGTAGATTTTTTTAAAAATTTCCCTTACATTAAAAAAAATCTAAAGAAATTTTAATATATGTAGATTTACAAGGAATTCGCCTGATGCAATTCAATTCGACAAGATCATCCAGAGCAATTTTTCACTATTACTTTCTCAAATTTGAATTTTGATGAGGGCAAAATCTTGAAAAAATGGATTGTAGAAAATCGTTGATCTTTCTGAAAGCAATTTTCGAGATTTTTTTCAGCGAATATTACCTCAAAAATGATGTCAGATTTCAGGGGCCAAATTTCAATTTTTTTTTTGAATTTGTAAAATTTGTAAATTTTAGTTTGATTTATGAATAAGTATTGAAATCTAGTCCCTTCCCTCCTGTTCGTCAATTTAATTATGTAGGTATGACAATAGCAATTTAAAAAAAATATGTAACATCGGAAGATTATATATGAAATGCGCTCAAATTAAATTGGAGATCTGAGTACCCCTGAAAAGTATAACTAATGATCGTTCGTATCACACATTTGGCCGATTTTTGAAACGATTTTTATAGAAATCTACATAATTATTTCGTGGGTTCGCGTCAACATTTTTTCAGAACGGAAATTTTTGATGAAAGATTCTGTTTTTGGATTTTTTTTTAGCAGAGACGAAACTAAGGAGGTGGTGCTCCATTCCCCCCCCCCAAGCTTTTAGATTTGGAGATAGTCAGGAAAATTTTGTAAAGGTGGCAAATTCTGACAAAGTCGGCAAATTTAAATAATTTTTAGACTTACCAAAGAAGCTATTTTGCTGACTTTTTTGGAACTTGAATTACACATTTTTGAAAGCTTTTCCCCTCGCTTTGCTTGAGCTACTCGTACGTAGGCTACGTACATAAATATATAGCTTTTCTGTTTCTGAATTTCTGCGCATGGAAAATGACTGTTCTAAGTACTTACTATAGGGTGGGCCGACTTTGACTTTTTTGGAAATTTGGTGAAGGGGGATGCTAAAAAGTTGTGAGGGGACCTCAAAAGACTGTAGGAAAAATTTGGGGTCCCAGATCTCACCCAGCATTTTGCAACCGGGGTTCAAAATTTTGAAATTTTCAAAAAAAAAACAAATTTTTTTTTAAAAAATATTTTTGATTTTTTTGATGGTTATTATGGTGCAATTATGCCTATTGAGTAGTAAAAAGCCATTTTCAATCGGGGTTTTCTCTTTATTGGCGATTTTATTTCACTGTTAAGTAGGCAAAAACAGCTATTTTCAAGATATTTCACGATTCGTTTTGATTTTTACAAATTTGTTATTCAATTTTGAAGTCTAGGATGCCTTTTGTCACTATATGACTTGAAATGACCCCTCCCCTCCCTCCCTCCACCTCCAGAGATTCTCAATTAGCGCACAATTTTGATAAAAAATTGTTATTGATATTAGTAATCTTAAAAACTACATACCTGTGATTCTCTCACTTAATACCCCGATTACTACACCTTGTGCGGCCATTTCAATCAAATTGTCTAAATTCTCTCTTTTTGCTTTTGAGTTCAATTTTTTCAAACATCTACTAAATCGTAAAGAGAGAAGAAATTTGAAAATTTAATCAGAATACTGTCAAAAAAGACGTTTACAGGGGTATTCAAAGCTAATGGGAACAAATCTAAAATAGAATTTCTGATGGTACCTCAAAATAGCACAATAAAACTGACGAGAAATCGAAAAGAAACACCAAAATATCTATAGAAATTACATAATCAAAACGAATCGCGAAATATCTTGAAAATAGCTGTTTTTGCCTGCTTTAAAAGTGAAATAAAATCGCCAATAAAGTGGAGAAACCGATTGAAAATGGCTTTTTACTACTCAATCGGCATAATTGCACCAATAACCATAAAAAAAATCAAAAATATTTTTTTAAAAAAAATTTTGTTTTTGAAAATTTCAAAATTTTGAACCCCGGTCGCAAAATGCTGGGTGAGGTCTGGGGCCCCAAACTTTTCCTACAGTCTTTTGAGGTCCCCCCACAACTTCTTAGCACCCCCCCACCAAATTTGCAAAAAAAGTCAAAGTCGGCCCACCCTAGTATTTACTCACTTACTTGATTTTCAAAAATGTCAAATGTAGAGATTTCGACTTCTCGTGAAAAAATATACCCAATAATTCACTTCTTGAATTATAAATTTTTGAAAACTTCGGCTTTTTCAAAAATTTGCTAAATTTTTTTAAAAAATGGGCCAAAAATGGGAAGAAATCAAAATTTTGCCAAATTGACATAGAAAACTAAAATTCGGTAGCTAGGTATTTTATTTTTGATGAACGCCTTCCCCCCTCTTTTGAATTTACTGGAAACAGTTTCAAACCATTTCAAAAAGCTCTGGAGCCTCCAAAAAAAATTTGAAAGTTGAAATTTCCGCAAACTTTTTACCAAACGTAGTTAGAAAAGTTGAATTTACTTTATACTCTGATCTCAACATGCTTAGTCAATTGGAGGTAGTTTCAAAGCCATTCTGGAGCATCCAGGCATGTTTTGGAAATCCCAGATTTAATAAAGTGGCATAAAAAACGTCCAAATCAGCTTTATATTTGATTCATTAGAACACACAGTATGATAAAATTTCACATCAGCTATCCACTGGTCACTACAAATAACTACTACAAAATGGTTATAGCACAAATTATCATACATATTCTGTATCTGAATATCAACCTAAGGCATGCAATGTGTAATTAAATTTACCATTTAGGTAGAAGAGATATGATTCGAGTAAAGGATGAATATATGTAAAAGGTACACGGTACATGGACTTTGGAATTATACTCTATAGTGTGAATATCTTCACATTGGAACACACACTCGCACTCGCCCGACAAACACAGAGAATTCGTAAACGTATGTGCTTCGTGTGTATGTACCTACTATGCTGTGTATAAGATGGAACGTACACTTTATCACGGTCTTATTTAAACACGGTATGTTTGTCTTCATTACGAATGACATTTTGTACGGTTTTTATTTGCAGATAAACGCGGAAGCATGTTTAGCATTTTAAGCAGCGTTTAAAGCTAACAGAATCTCGTTAGGGGTTTATCTGCTTACCGTGAATTTGCTTCTGTGTGACCCCGGACTTACCAAATAGTACGCGGTACACGCCGCTGGTTTAATAAGGAACACCCATACATAGACATATACTACATACATATACTGCACAACGACCTGCGTATAAATTGATTTTCACCACCCTCGTCGCGTATACGTTTAAATATACAAATCGTGTACATTTGTATACGCGTTGAAATAACTTACAGTGCAGACAGCAGAAGGAAGGGAGAAGGGGGGGGGGTGCAAAAATCTCGTCAATTTGGAAAATTTTACGCGCCCATAAGGTTGCATTGGCCATGCAGGGTGGTCTATGCAATTTAAACGATAGATATATAGGTACGTTTTGATGCACCAGTGGTGTAGTGTAGTACATATATATGCAAAGATGGCAGCTATTTTAGAGGGTAGGATGTTGACGAGTAATACGCGAAAAGGGGTATGTTGTATTTCAGATGGTGGCCGTTTTGTGCACAGGGGGTAATTTGTTAACAACTCCTCGTTATTAAAAATATACCCTTGTACAATAGGGTCGGTCGGTCGGGTCGTCGGCGTCTTTTCTTTTTTTTATAAACGCGTTCGTTGCTGGCGTTGTCAAGTATCGAGGAGAGTGATAATTGCACCGAAAAATGGATGCGTACTTATGTATAATTAAAATAGTTTAGTAAATTTAGGCGGATTTCAACGAACCGGGGGGTTTTTCGCTATAGGTGTTTTTTTCCTGATCTTTTTTTCTCCTTTTTATACGTAGTCGTTCTCGAGACGAATGGAAAAAAATTAATTTTACGAGTTAATCGTCGAATTCGTTTGTAAACGGCGTTATATAGCGAAGTTTTTTATTTTTTTTTTATTTGAGAAAACGAGTTTTAAAAGTGGAAAAAATTACCGTGTTAATTTAAATGAAAAAACTTTACCGATGATGGAACGAGTTACCTACCATTCGAGGGAATTACTTCGCTAGCTTATTATTACCATTGTTGTACCTGCCGAATTAAAAAGTCAAACGGAGGCGAGATGATTAAAGTAGCTCTTTGATTGCACGCTACTCGATTAAGAAAGTGTTGCCGATTCACGACTGTTTTTCGGATTAATTTCGTTTCATCGAGTTGATTAGGTTTGAGCGATTTTTTCTCCTTCAAAGGTCGATGATGTATTGAATTTACAGAAAGGTGGTGAAAATTTTTTCTGTGGGAGGAGTTGAATGACATGATGGGATGAGGAAAGAGAGGCAGGATGGAAGAAATAGATTTTGATTTTTAAAAGGTAACTGATTGAATAATTCAATTGTGATTGCCATTGTACCTATCTGGGTATCGATGTTGCCTATTTTAATGCAGGGGTTATCCCGAAGATTTTTTTGGAGATGCACCACTTGATTACAAAAATGTGGTTTCGACGTATTGAGATTTCGCATTTTTGGCTTACTTTTGGGCTGTTTTTGGCAATTCAAATGGAATAGAATTCACAATTTAGAATGAGATGAGAGTACACAGAATTCAATGGAATTGTTTCCATTTTTTACTTCAAAAATCAAATTGAAAATATCTCCAAAAATGTCCATTCTCTTCAAATACCTAGGTACCTAAAGGTCTAGAAAATTGAAAAAAGAACAACAAAAAATGATTATTTGATATCTGTGAACATTTAAAATTTGTTTTTCATTCCTGGTTAGTACCCTTACCCTTCTAAATTACGGTTTTAAAAAATATCCATAAATAGTCCTTCGTGCAAGTGTCTACCATCACTGCAAGTTTCGGAAAAAACAGATAAAAGTTGTCAAATGTGGGAAATTTTTGCAATTTCACCCCATTTTGAAGCAGTTAAGAGTTAATTTGGCGGTCTAAAAATTTTTAAGCAGAGTTTTTAGACCATAAGGAACAACTCTTGTTGGTTATAGTTTCAAAATCCGAGATGAGGGCCAAATTGCCTATTTTACCCGGTTGATGTTCTTTTTTATCGACTTTGATTTATGTCTTTTACAAAATTTTTCCAGGGGGGGCTCCTCATAGAAAGACCAAGATAACTTGGTAAACCGGTGGCGGTTGTTTCTCGAAAAAGAGACTTCCGAAGTTCTAACACAGAAATAGCGCTCTGAGGTAAGTATCTGAATTGGTTTACATTTTCAATTTCTTGAGTTCTGATGTTGATTTTGACCTCTTTATCATCTCCTTTTGTACATCTCATAACCTTGTTCTTGCCTACGTTTATTTTCATTCCATATTTTAATCCAGCACTGTTGATTTGGTTGATCATTTTCTACATCTGCACTACTGCCCAGCAAAGATCACTTTGTCATCTGCGTAACTTATTTCATTTATTCTCTTGGCTTGGATCTTGAATCCCATTTGTTCGATTCACACTTCTCTCATTATTTCTTCTGGGTACACATTGAACAACCTGGGTGAGAGAGGGCATCCTTGTTTCACGCCTCTCTTTATACCACATCCGTTCTCTGAGTACTCAGTTCCAATCTTGATGTTTGCACTCTGCTCCCAGTACAGGTTCTTTTTGATTATTCGTAGGTCTTTGTCATCGATATTGTATTTCTTCAGGATCTCCAACATCCTCTCATGGTTGACACGATCAGTTGCTTTCTCATAATCCACAAAGCATGCAATGATTTCCCTGTTTGCACTCAGTGCTCTTTGAATGATCACTTTCAGCAGGGCAATTGCGTCTCTCGTCCCTTTTTTCACTACAAAGCAATATTGTGTTTCGCATTGATTTTCATCCATCTTCTTTTCAATTCTGGTATTTATGATAGTGAGTAGTAGCTTCAGTGTGTGGCTCATTAATGTGATGGTTCTAAATTCAGAGCATTTTTGTGAGTTGTTGTTCTTTGGTATTAGTACGAAATTCACCGCTTTAAAGTCCTTAGGCAGTGTACCTTCATCATATATTTCATTTATTAACTTCAGCAGCTCCTTTTCATACTCTGGTGTTAGATGTTTAATCAAGTCTACTGGTATGAGATCTTCTCCCACTGCTTTGTGGTTTCTGGCTCTCCATCGCGTTCCTCAACTCCCATATTTCAATTTGTGGTGCCTCCTCCGTGGATGAAACTTCCATTTGAGCCAGACATGTGCCATCTCCATACAGTTCTTGTATGTAGCTGATCCAGACTTCTTCTGTTTCTTGATTTTTAACACAGTACTTTCCGTCTTTTCTTCGCATATATGCTATTCCACTTTTCCTTTTCTTGTGGGTGGCCATCATTTGCTTCACTTTGGTATGCTTTTCTCTAGAGTTGTGCCTTTTCTCCAGTTCTTCTATTTCTCGGCACTTCTCCTGGTATCATTATACTTTCAATAATTCACTAAAAATCAATAAAATAATCAAACAACCAGAGCAGTTGAAATTGTGGCAACGAGTGTTTTTGAACGCACCTTTTTGAGAAGGAAAAATCGACTTTTGTTCGAATGAGTGGTTCCTTCAATTATGGGGACCGAAGAAATATTTCAGGAGAATGTCTTTCAACCGTTGAAATTTTCAATCTCTTCCCCCTCCCCCAAAGTTGTTAACTCGAGTGAGAAAATAATTCCATATTTTATATTTTCCCCTCATCTGCAAAAAAAAGTGATATCAGTCCCCCTTTCCCTAGTGAAAAAATTCAAAAAAAAAGTCTCGGCTCTTCGAATTGTATTGGCCTCCTAGTAAGGAGCTCCCAAATTAAAAAAAAAACTCATTAAAAAATGGTGATTAATCAAAATCAGACAACATTTTTAAAAATATCTCATTTCTATTTCAGAAAATTGTTCTTTATGTAACCCTCTTTTCAAGTGAAAACCTTCGTTGTATCCCCAAATGACGTTAGCTCTCTTGTATGAAGCCCACCCTCTCCCCCTCCAAATTTGATAAAAATTAAAAAATATAAAAAATTGATGTCTGCAGAAATTTGATAAAAATTTTAAATTTATGGGCAGAATTTTTATAAATAAGCACATTTTCCAGAAAAATCTTTCATCGGTCTCCCAAATAATGTTGGTTCCCTTATACATTATAATGACCCTCAAAGCCAAAAAAATAAAAGGTAAAACATGTGTTGGAATATCAAAATGTGATTTTTCGAAAGTTCTAAATCCATTTTCGATATTATTTCAAATCGAAACACGATAGGAAGGAGGGGAAAGAAGAGGGAAGCTCAAAATTTCGTAATTTGTCGTATTGGGTATCAAACTACGAGTATGGGGTTTCGAAACCACTGAATTTATTTTCGACTCTATTTCAGACTGGGTATTGATAGATGAAAAACGGGGGGGGGGGACTGAAATTTTACTATTCATTACAGTTCATACCAAAATGTGGAATTTTGGAAGCGCCGAGTGTGATGAAACCTCCAAAAAAGAGTCTCGAAGAAATGGCGAAAATTACGATTTTCAAATTACAGACGTGTGGAGTGTTTGGTCTGCTTCGAGTCCATTTCTAGTAACATTTCAAACCAAAAATTGAAAGAGCTATTGGGGGGAGGGGTGCTAGGTAAGTTCGAAATATTTGAAAAATCGCTGAAAAACTTCAAGATTTTAGTTTACAAAAGATAATCGAATAAGTTTTTTAGATAAAAATCTGTCCCAAGTCACCACCCACGTAGCAGGTAGATCTCTTCAATTGAGAAAAAAATTGCAAAA
This sequence comes from Planococcus citri, assembly GCF_950023065.1. Taxonomy (NCBI): domain Eukaryota; kingdom Metazoa; phylum Arthropoda; class Insecta; order Hemiptera; family Pseudococcidae; genus Planococcus; species Planococcus citri. The sequence goes on along the minus strand of NC_088679.1, from coordinate 19,415,666 downwards.
GGACGTCGGAGTTGAACTACACGTTGGTCTCTGTGTAGTTAGGTAGGGCGTCGAAGGGTACCGGAAAACCTTAACACGCGATTTAATTAAGTTTGGGAAAACGGTTGTAAGTTAATACAAAAGCGAAGAGGTCGTTGGAAATTCGTAGCCGCCTGTTAATGATAACAGTTTTAATCCTAGCGGATAATGGAACACTAAATTGCAAATTCTGGCTTCCAACATTGCATAGGCTTTAGTTTGCGAATGGGTTTTCTGTTATATACGCGCCTAGCTATACGTACGTATCTGTACGTCTACCTCTGTAGTGTATGTAGTATGGTATGGTATAGTAAAAGGCTATTCTGCGTCCTTTCCATCCGCTGCTACTGCTGCTATACTATACGTACACACACCGAAGCCATAGAGTGCGACAGAGATAGCTACATAGAAAGCTAGAGCAGCAATACGCCCTTCGAAATATATAATTCGAACAAATGACGCCTTCGAAAAGCAAATTAGATTCGTTCCCCGGGCCCAACTGGGCTCCATTTCTAATTCAATAACTATCACACGTTTTATACTCTCGTACTATGTATGGTAACATGTGTCTTTGGGTAAAGTGTCTATGTGTTGGTATCACCGATGCCGATGCCGCCGGTTGCTACTAACGACACACCCTCTCTCTTTTTACAAGTGAAGATATTGATCTAGACTGCGACGGGGGCGTAAAGGGAGATAGTGTAGAAAAAAACTCACAGTCCCAGACGTTGGTAGTTTTTTTGCTCCCCGATGGTCTTCTTTTTACCCAAGTCTTGGTGGGTAATAACGGATGATAGCTATTACAATCATCTATGGCCAGTCAAACTCACGATACCTAATCAACTCGAGTGGACTATAAAATACAAAACTGCAACAAAGTTGTTTATATTGCGAGTCTTTTTTTTTTTTCTTCTTCTTCTTATTGTAGTACTTGTAGTGTCCCTCTTGCTTCTTCGGATGGATGGTACTACATCGTTTTAAATAGTTTTTGTCTCTTTTTTTCTCCTAATTTATGGGGTTTCTGTTTGATCGTTTATTTTTACCCCACACTTTCTTCGTTAGGTAGCTAAATTGTTACCCTTCTGGTTGGTATTTTTTTTTATCGCTCGTGGTAACTATCGTGTCGATAATCGTAAATTTTACACTATGGTTGAGATGATTGATACCTTTAATTGAGCACATTTCGTAATTTTTACGATATGTCTCCTCTTTGTTGAGATACTGCGACAAACATGGAAAAACGAATTCGAGCGTAAATTTTTATCACGTATTTAAACAGGTATTTGAAAACGTATGTAGTATTTTGCCAGAATATTTCATCGTGTCTGTTTTTGGACGAAATTTGATTTTCACGATCTGTTTAACATGCAACACTTCTACAAGTTGGCGCGATCTTACAAAATGACGTTAACAAAGTATAAGTTGGGAGATTAACGATATATACGCCTAGTGTAATATATTACACTGTACAGCCCAGTCCCAGTACCTACCCAGCTCGCCGAAACTAAAGGGGGAAATTCCCTACAGTCTTTCACCTCGTGGTAGTTAATGTTGTCCATTTCGGCCTCTTGCGGTTTTCAATTCATCGTATCGTTCTAGTATATACCTCTACCCAAAAGGCCAAAATAGACTGGTTTTGTTGCGTTTTACCATGTTCGACGTTGCTTAGGTGAAATTTACTAGAGCTCGAGCCTGTGAATAGGTAGGCAGGTACAACAATGTGGAATGAGAACAAGTTAAGACTGCGACAGCGAAAAACTCGAAGAAATTTTTTTAATGCGGATGATTAATACGAAGAAAACCTAAAGGTGGTAAAATTAAGTTGGTACATTTATTTGCCAAGTTGAATGATTTCTCTTGCAGTATAGGGTGAAAGAAAGTACCTGTGGGGGAAATTAATCGGTTTGAAGTTGTAGCAATTTGGCGATAGGGTGATTTGTTTGAGTTGAATTTCAATGTGGATTTGGACTGAAAATGTGCGTGGTTGTAATCTAATTTTCTTTATTTAAAAAAAATATATATTTGAAATCACTGGAAATTTCGTGAAAAATTGGAAATTTTATCAAGTCAAATTCATTTTCGTTTGATGCAGTGAAGATGCAAATTGGTTGAATGAGGTCTAGGCTGCGAAACAGATTCTTACTGGTTCTACATCGTACTTACAAAATTGTCCAAAAATTGATTGAAAATCGAATAATCGGTCAGCAGTTACCTTATCGTTCAAAAATTCTATGAAAATCGTGACCACTACAACTCAAATTTAATGCTTGAAATCGATCAGGAACGAGTTTGATTCAAAATCACAGTGCGATTAGAAGTGAAAATTGGTTCCAAATTACGAAAAAATTAATCAAAGGTATCGATACTCTATAGGTACATATTATTGTACAAATTAACACCCTAAAAAAATGCATCATAGCAGAAGTTATTTTTTCCTCATTTTATACAATTTTTTTGCAATAGTTTTGTCGATTTTACTTTTTAAAATTGATTTTGCCTTAATTTGGACCTAATATTTTTTGTCAGCCATTATCGAATAAAACCGTCGGATTTTCATGTCTATTCGCAAGTATCATTATTTCCATTTTCGAAGTACGAGTACTTAGTTTGATTCCTGGGCATATTTCATAAGAATTTTCATTGAATCCTTAGGTACCCTTGATAACAGTTGACTACATTATAGTAATTTTGGAAAGTGTGTTTTTGGGAAATTTCTGGTAATTCTTAGTGAGTTGCTGATAATTTTTAGCAAAAAATTTGTTACTTTTCAAAAATAATGGATAGTTTATGGAAAACTGAAAATCATTTATTGAAAAATGGGCTGAATCAGCTTTTCGATGATTTATTGCAGGTAAATGAAATTAATTTATTGATAATTTTAGGCAAATCAATAAGCAAAATCTATGATCTGGTTGTTATTTGATGAAATACTGCTGGTAAATTACCAGTAAAAAATTGTTGGTTTATAACATGTTAATTTTTGTTTATTTCTGGTAAATTACTGGTAATTTCTGGTAATTTCTGGTAATTTCTGGTAAATTACTGGTAATTTCTGGTAAATTACTGGTAATTTCTGGTAAATTACTGGTAATTTCTCGTAAATTACTGGTAATTTCTCGTAAATTACTGGTAATTTCTGGTAAATTAATGGTAGTTTATTTCTGGTAATTTACTAGTAAATAATTTCTGGTAATTTCTGATAAATTATTAGTAATTTCTGGTAATTTCTGGTAAGTTACTGCTAATTTTTGGTAAATTATCAACTAGTAAACAGTAAATTTTTAATAATTTTGGCAAATTACTGAAAAATAATACTTAATTCTTGGTAAATTACTGAAAAATGGTAATTACTGGTAAATTATTGGTACATCTCTGGTAATTTCTGGTAAATTATCAATAAATGGTAATTTTAGGTAAATTTCTAATAAATGGTACTTTTTTGCAAATTTTTGATAAATGGTAATTTATGGTAAATTACTGGTAATTTTTGGCCAATTACAAATAATTTCTGATAAACTCTCACGTTGCTGGTAATTGTTGGTGAAATTACATAGTGTCTTTTTTGGCACATTACTATGTAGGTCTAGGTACCTATTTGAGACTTTGAAATTCTGAAAAAATACTAATTTTAAGGACTTGGGAGGGGGAATTTATGAATTGTCAAGTCAATCTGCAAAAAACGTTTGTTTGTACACATGTATTTTGTCAAATTGGTAAATCAATTACATTTTATTATCAATATTAATTCAAGGCAAAAAACGTATTCATGATTTAAAACTGTTTTGCAGAGTACACCTACTTTATCTTCTTTTTTTCAGGTAATTTTTTTTCTTGGATTTTTTACATTTTTTCAAATAATTTTATTGTTAACTGGACAATTTCTCTACATTTTGTACAATATTTGTTACCTACTATTTCAGTACCTACCCAATTTGTAAGAATATTTATCTCGTATTAATCAACGGATTTACGTGGTAGCATATGTGGGCTTTAATGATACATTTCAAAGAAATAAATCCAGATTCCTATTTGTACTTACCTACCTACTTGTTGCTCATCATAAAAACTGGAGAAGCTAAAAGTGTTTCAATTTCCAAATTGATTGTACCTAAATCATCTTACAATTTTTACCTACCTAAACGGCTAAACAATTTCCGAAAATAGATACCTACTCAGGTATTTTAATCATATTTGAAAACTACAAGAAACTCAGGCGAGCTTAGCTACAAAAGTGTGCGATGGCCTTCAAGTACATATAAAGTTTCAAGCGTTGATATTTCTCAATCAACATAAACTGGAAAGTATTTTTCTCAAATTTTCAAAAAAAAAAAAAAATCACTTTGATAAATTTTCAAACCTTAAAAAAAGTCGGTGGCGGTGTAGGTACATTAATTTTGAGAGAAAAGTATCCAATTAAAAAAAACATCTTGCGCAGTAGGCAAGATTAACCGACTTTGCTCTGTTATACTGGAAAATAAACAAACAATTAAACAATTGGTTTTATAAACAATTTAAGGCGTGTAATTTACAAAACAAATACTGAAATTTACGGATTTACCAAAATTTACGGATTTACCAAAATTTGCCAATTTACCAAAATTTACCAATTTACCGAAATTTACCAAGTCACTGAAATTACCAATTTACCAAAATTTACCGATTTACCAAAATTTACCAATTTACTGAAATTTACCAATTTATCAAAATTTATCAATTTACCAAAATTTACCAATTTACCAATATTTACGAATTTACCAAAAATCACCCCAGCAATTTATCAACATTTACCTCCGTAATTTACCAAACATTACCCACTAATTTACCAATTTTCCAATTTAGCAAAAATTACCCCAGCAATTTACCAACATTCACCTCAGTAATTTACCAGACATTTCATCACTAACTTACCAATTTTTTACCGAATTCTTACCGACTTTTTTAAATTACCTCAGTAATTTACTGCCAAAGGTTTTTACTAATTTACCAAACTTTACCAATTTACCAAAAATAACCCCAGCAATTTACGAAAATTTACCAATTGGAATACCAATTTACCAATAAAAATTACGCCATTAATTTACCAAAACAAAAGTTACCTAAGCAATTTACCAAAATTTTCGACCAACTTTAATTACGAGTAATTCACCAAAAATAACTAATCATTATATTCACTAAAAATTACTATTAATTCACCAAAAAAAAAAAACAACATTATCAAAATTTACTGGCTATTTACCAAAAACTTAATGTTTTTTGTTAAAACAAAAATTACACTAGAAATTTTTGAAAAATTTTGATTTTTTATGGCAAAAAAATTTTGGACGGATAAAATTAACAAAAAAATTGACAAAAAAATCAACAAAAAATTTTCTCCTCTTGACTCGCGCGGGATTCGAACACCCGACCTCCGGCGCACCAATCTGCAACCTACACACCCTAACCACCCCATCTGTTTGTTGGGGGTGAGCCGTTTGCGAGATATAAGGGTTTACACAAATTTCTGCTTATCCATAACGTTGAAACACACTTAAACGTTCATATCTCGTAAACGGCTGAATCGATTTCGACCAAATTAAAAATTTCTCTAGTTCAGTATCAAAGCAATATTTTGCCATCATCAGTTTCGACTTAAAGTTCGGAGCTTTTGAGTTCAGCGTGACACAAATTTATACATAAATTGATATATACATACATACATACATACATACATACATATATATATAAACTTATCTCGTTTTGCGCCATACGTCTTATCGTGATCAGCACACTCCGAAACGTCAAGAAAATCCACCCCCACCCAATTCTTGAACCATCATGACAAATACAATACCTCACTTTTCCGTTTCACGGCAAAGTCGGTATATTTAAAGTGACTCCTGAAAGTTTGATTTTAATTTTTCATAAATTTCTTTCACAATTTATTATTTTCCCAAACATGAGCAATAAAAATTAGGAATCATTCCACAATTTTTTCTCTAAATTTTATTATTATGTATTAAAAAAATACTTATTCAAAAAATTAATTTAATGAATGAATTTTTGTGGCACAGTGTAAGACCCTGGGACGGCCACCTGGGCCATTTTTTTGAATAAAAAATCTGCTGATGACAGTTCACGAAGCTCTCTAGTAAGATTTAAAATAACAATTTGATTGAAAAAGTCATCATTTAAAAAAAAAAATAAATCTGGTAGGTAATTACAATAACATAGGTATTTACAAATTCCAAAAACCACCTCTCACTTAATCTGTGCATTCGTATGTACCGTTTTTAAAGGCAAAGCACATTGAACACATTTTTCTTTAACTGAACAATATTTTCCCGTTTTCTCCACCTCTTGCTACTGCCCAATTCAATTTTTCTTCAAAATACCTACCTACATCAGCAACTGACTCAAGGCTTGAAACTAATTCGTCGAAAAATTTTTGTAACCATTTCGGATATTATAGTCGAATGAGAACCAAACAGCACAAACAGATAGAGAGTGAGAGAAAGCGCGAAAAAAAAAAATATAAGAACAACTTGAACTTGAAGGAAAACTACGAGACCCAGGGCTAAGATATATTAGTCTATTGAAATTCCAAAAGTACGTGTAAAACATAGGCGCAATCCATTTGACAAATGTTAGCACATTCCAAACGTTGCTTACGGGTTGTGAGATGGCGTGCGTTTCACCAGTCGGATATAGGGTAGCCAACATTCATTATTACGAAGCCAGAATTGCCTCCGCACGATTTGTTTCCTCATCACTTCGATTTCTGTATAGTAAATTACATTTTGCCCATTTCGGAAAAACGACTATCGCCGGCTGCGTGCTATTCAAATTAGAAAAGTAGGATGTTGCGAATGCGCCTTCTTCCTCACCATCTCCGTAGGATTGTACGAGTATGCAATGCCTTCTTCATCCTCTTGTCTTTTCCATCTCTTTCTCTGTTGTTGTTTGTTGTTGTGTATACACACGAACAACAAGATAAATATCCAACAATACTTTAATACCGACCGAAGAATCGCTACACCGGAGGTTGCCAGAGTAAAGAAGAAAATGCTGATCGATACTTGTAGGCTTTGTTATGGCTTGCCTCTGAGTTGAAATAGGAAAAAAATTGGGTGATTAAGTGTTACTTTCGTATATGTATCGTGTTTGTCTAATTTCAAGTCAATTTTTGTTGGATAAAGGATAAGGAGAAAAACAAAACGAGACACTTAGAGAGGGAGGGTGGAGAAGGAGGGAAAAAAATTCTACCCAGTTTTTCGTATACGTTCATTTCACAATGGGAAACTTTTCCAACGAAAAATGCTACGTTTCGAGTGGACGACGAAGAGTAAGGACGGTGGAAAGAGACGGCGATGACGAGTAGAAAAGGACAAAAATCAAAATGTCCTCTAGCAGCATTCCAAACTCAATTATATTATCCGCTATTCATAATAAAGATGACTTGTTTACTCGCTGCCAGCTACTTCACGTTCCTGTTGCTCTTCCTGTTCCTATTAAATTTTGCTGTAATACGAGCACCCTTAGGCTGTGCTATCCCTTTTATTCCTTTCGTTGTTTGTGCTTGTTTCGCGAACAACAAGATTAATTAAAACCGAATTCCTTGAATATTCTCATAATTTTAATGAAAGGAATCTTCTACTCTGCAGCGAAATTTCATTATTAATCTCATTTTAAACGAGAACGTACGTACAGTTTTGTCGTGGAACCGATAAAACGTCGCATTTTATTTACCATATATACGATGGAAACAGTGTGGAAATAATTTGTAAATGTCTGATTATGTTTCGGTTGAAAACGGTAACATTCGAGGTGGTATATTAAATTTTAAATTTTATTATTTTATTTTCGCAGCGTTACGCCACGCACCAACGCGAGCAAAGGTTCACTCTCTCAAGGTTAATTTGTCTTCGGAAGCGTGCATACGGTGATGGCAGCCAACCTTATATCAGTCTGAGTAAATTCGGCTTCGCTTCGGGCAGAAATATGTAACGTTTAATTATTTTTGCCATCTTACGTAGTGTTACGAAAACTGGAGACGAAAGATACGATATGCGTACGTAGGTACCTTACCTACACCTATACTTGGGAAGATTTTCGTGTCGACGATACAACGATGTTCAAGATTTGTCGTATGAACGACTAAACGAGTGTGGAATGTGTTGGATTTTATATTTTATTGTAGGTAACTGAGGCAGTGAGGCTTTTGGATGAAGGTATCTTGTTTTCGTTGAAAGTACGAAGAGTTGGCCTATTTTTTTATTTTTTTATTTTTTGAAAGTTGGTGAGTGAGAGAGAAGATTTAGGGTGTTGCAAAAAAAAAAAGTAGGTGAAATTGCAGCTACTACGAATTTTATCCTTTTTCTCAATGTTTTTTTGATTTTTCGCCCCTTCAAAGTGAACGAACAAAAAATGTTACCGATTATCACAAATTGCCCATCTTCAAAATTGAAGGGGAATTCAAAATTTCCAAATTTGTTGTACCCTAGATTTAGAAAATTTGGAATTTTCAAATTGAGTTAGCCCCTTTAATTTTGAAGATAGGCAATTTGTCATATAATAACTTTTTTTGTTCGTCCACTCAAATACTATGAGTTAGTAAAGTCACTAATTTTTACCCAAAAAATCACGTAATTTTTTCAATTCAGAGATGATATGAAGTGAAAAAATGTTTGCATCATTAAAATGACTTCAATGGCCCATAGAGCTCAAATAAACGAGCAAAAAAATGTTATTATGACAAATTGCCTATCTTCGAAATTGAAGGCGCAAATAAAATTTGAAAATCTAAATCGTCAAAACTTGAAGCATTTCAAATTTGTAAATTTCGAATCAAAAGTTGGCCCCTTCAATTTTGAAGAAGGGCAAGTTTGTCATAATAATTGGGTTATTTAGCAGGAGAATTTTTCATCAAGAAAAACCGAAAAGCTATCAAAAAATAAACCTCTGGAGTCTGAACACATTTTAGACCAAAGATTTCATTTTCAAATTGAAAATTCAAATTTTGGCTCATTTTTCAGGTCAAAAATTGAGATATACATATTACTTAATGCTGAAATTTGATTTAACGTTCTGTTGTTTACGTTCCGATAAGTTGATTGTGAAGCTTCTAGCGAATTTTTCAACTTTTAGATTTTCCGAAAACTCCATCAAAAACCATTACGTATCATGACTCATTTGATTGATTTCTTTTTTTCTTTTTTTTCTATTTTTTTCGAAAATGCATATTTGATGGAGAAACAAAAATGTTAATTTGAACCAGCAGAAATGAATTTTGAAATTTTTTTCCTAAATTTATCGAAGGGGCCAAGCGAGCAGTTTCTTAATCCGAATTTTTGGGTGCTGAATTTCCTTTGAATTTGGTTTTTACTGCGGTTCACAAAATTTTAATTCGTTTGGAAAATGATTTTCACTTTTTCTGAACATGAATTTTTGAAAACTCTTACCCTCGTTTCGCTTGATGGGCCCTTCTGTGTGCTTTTTTTCAAATTGAACTTTTAAAAAAATCCATCGTTCAAATTTTAAGAAATGTTCCTTATTGTCAAAAAACGCACTAATTCTGTTTGGGGAGTTGATATCAGTTTCAGGACTAATTTTAATCATTTTTATCAAATAAATAGGCACCTACGTTTTTTAATTGTCTCTTTTGCTTTTTCCAAAATTCACCAAAAAATTGAAAAATAAATTCGGGCAGCTGAAATTTTAGTTATGGGGTTTCAAACCATGCTTTTTTAAGGAATCATAGTAATGTTCAAATTGCTCGATGCGAGAAAATCCTATTTTTAGACCATCCTAATTTATAGTCTTCAGATATTTTTTCAATTTACTCGAAAATTTTCAATTGGGGGGGGGGGCTGAAACGAATTTTACTGTCTGCAACTTTGGTTGACGCTCATTTAAAAATCTGCCGGATCATTCCAAGTAGAGATCATATGTGGCAGTTGAGAAGTTAAATTTTGCCCAATAAATATACGTAAATACCTAGGTAGGCCTAGTTAGATCGAAACATTATCAATGAAATAATTTATTTCTTAACTGATACCCTGAAATCTCACGATGATGGGTTAAAAACAGGACAGAATGTGAACAGCTCAGCCTTTGGCATTTTTAGATGAAAACAAAGCCTTGCTGGAGGTTGCAGAACTGCTCAAAAGTTGGTTGTCTTTGAGCTGACAGAGTCGGTATAAAATACTCGTAAGTGTTCAAATTGGTTCAATTTTTTTCAAAAAATCTCTTTAAAAAGTCACAAATTTGTCGTAACAGGTCTTTGGTCGATTTATTATTATTTTTTTTTAATTTTTAGAACTTGTCTTTTTTACGAGACGATCTTTGCAACTTGATCATTTTGATTGATTGGAAATTTGGATCACTGAAAATACGTATAAATACATCATCCACATCAAAGAATCAAATTTTGAGCAGACGAAGTTGAGGTTTTGGCAATTATAAAAACTTCCTAAATAAAAAAAAAATTGAAATCTTGACTTTTTGACGAATTTTTGATTGGTATCTCGAAATAGCGAACAAAATAAATACAACTTGCATTCAAGCAATCGAATCAGAGAAAAAGCAGAAGGAGTAAGATTCTGAAGGGGGGATTTTGAGGGCTCTATTCGGTGCATTCGCAAGGCGTCTCCAACCGACTCAGTCCACGCCTGGAGAAGAAGGTCAAAATACCATTTGCCTCGAGACCATTGGCTCTGATAATAAATCTAGAAGTAAAACAACAATAATTCCTTGTTTTTATGCGTTTAAAAAATATTTCCTCCTCTTCCTACATATTTATAAAATTTCGTCAGTATTTTTTCAATTTTTTTTCTTTGCTTCTCCTTTGACAATGAGTTGACTTGATTTTTTTATTTAGGTTATTTTATAAATTAATTTTTGCCCGCGCGGACGTCAATATAGAGATACGTGAGAAAGAAACATTTAAAGCATTAGATTGCAATACAACATCAATTTATTTCATTTTTTTCGCTTTATAAAGCGAGAAGGGAGATGGCAAAAAATCATCCCTTCGAATTGAATAATCATTATTGCATATTATAGAATTGAAATTACATACATCGAGGAGAAATACTTGAATATAGGTACATCATAAATATAGACTTGGATGACAAACATCCTCCCATCTCACATTAGTAATCTCATCCCTTAACCACAACCGCCTCAAAAGCCACCCTTCACTCGAACGATGAAGAAAAAAAATCGTTAATAAATAATTAAAACAAATCACATATTAACCTCTTACGTGTATACCTACCTAGTCCTCTCTTGTTGTTACTACATGTTTACTTACCTATTAGAAAAAAAATCCCATCTCACTATCACAATTTCGCGCCCCATTAGGTGCGTGTAAATTCACACAGTCTGCAATATATGTACATACATATGTATGTATTATGCAGCATAATTCTTCTTTAGTCGATATTTCACGATTAACACGCCTCTTCGCGACAATAATGCGGGAAAAAAACCTCTATTCGGGTTGATTTTTTACAAGCAGTTTTGCGGTTATGTACATAATAAAAGTACAAGGCACCTACTCGTACATACAAGAAATAAGGTGTGAATAGAACTGGGAGGGCTGCGGCAAGCGAGGAGAAGAAAAAAAAACACTCGCCGTCCAAAAAATAAAGCACACCGAACAGCGAAGTGTTTAATGTACGAAATAAAAATAAATGAAAAAAGTCAATACCGTAACAATCTTTGGGTTCGGTTTTAAGGTGAGATATAATTCAATTTTGAGTCACGTGACACCCCCTATTCTTAGATTCTCTTTTTTTTCAACAGTTACCTTCGATATTACCTTTGAATTTCGGTTACACAAAAGAAACCGTTTCGAATTAATAGTGACAGGACCCTCTTTCGCGCTTCTCTTTTTACCTTCTCTGTAAATAAAACGATAAAATGCTGTCATCGAAATACGAAACGAGAGAAACTTCTTTTTTTTATTTGATTTTTTTCCGCCCTTCCGCCCGATTCGCGTTTAAGAAAAATATACGTGTATTTCAATATAGTATACTCTTATAGTGTATATAGGTATATCCCTGTCGAAGGGTGATAAAATTTTATTCTTTAATATTTTCTGTATATACGAATAAAGATCGAAATTGAATACTGGGTGGAAATTCTTACGTAGAAATTAATTTTACCTGGTGTGATTGATTTTGTACTGTTTGAAAGACAATGGGAATTTATCGTTTGCTAATTTTTTGGGCAAGATTCTGAGGTTCGTTCAAATAAATCATCTTCAAGTAGAAGTGTCGTCATACTTGGTGAAAAATTGCACATTTTGGTGACTCTTAAAGGAATAGAGTAGGCTACTCTATCGCACAACAACACAATTATCAAGGCTGTAAACCACACTAGGCCTATACGAGAAAATGTTGTTTGTTCTACTCGCTTCTCAAAACTGGGTCACCTATTTTATGTGTAAGCTGCTTGGAAAAATACTCATTTAAGACGCGAGGAATCCGAAAATTCGACAAAAGAAAACTAATACACTGCAAATAGTACATTATGCATCTATTACGAGTAAAAAAGATTTTAATACTACTTCGGTCAGCGATTCGTCGTCGCCATTATAGTCGTTAAAACAATAATTCGGCGATATTGAAAATGAGAAAGGTCGCAGATTAATTTAAACGTTCGCCATGAATCGCGTAGTCGTTATCATTCGCTTGATGTCTCGTAATACTAAATTTCGCAGCAATATTAAGTATACCAGTAAAAACGAAGGTAATATTTGAAGGAGAGAGAAGAAAAAAAAACACGAAGGTTTTCAGAGAAAGACACCGGCGGAGAAAAGAATCCGGTGACATCGATGGAAAAAGAGACACTACACAGGTTAAGTCGAGAATTTGAGTCGAGCGAAAAGCTGAAATCGCAATCACATTTTCAATTAACGCCGTTCTGGTTGGGGCCAGGGGGCACTGGGAGGCGAGTTAGCGGCACCAGATTGATAAGTAGTCGAAAAGAGATGGCGTTGGATCGAAGGGCTGCCGGGGAGGAGGGCTTAAAGAACGGGTAAAAGGATCCCTTGCCACTATGGTAGCACCACCATGACAGAAAACTCGTTATTTTTGCCTCGTTATCTGCGACTCTCACTTAATATTAATAGAGGAATCTCTTTCTTCTTTTCTTTTTATTTATTTATTTTCTCTTCGTCTTTGTGTTGTAGTTTTTTTCGCTATTTTTTTTTCATCGCTTTTCGTTTCGCTTTCTTTTTAGTATATTTTTTTAATACGCTCATCGGTGTACGGGACCGAAGCCGACGAGGCGATGATGGTTACACGAATATTGTTTTTTGCGTGTAATTAATTTTTTTTTCGCTCTTTTTTGTTGCATTTTTAATTCTATACTTCTCGACTGACTTCGACTGTTCCTTCAATTAGTAGGGGTTTTTGTACAGAAGATGGTTGGTATTTCGATGTTGCGTAATTTAGAAACCGAACGAAAATTTTCAAGTTTTTCGACTTGTTTTTAACGTGGAATAATCGTCGTGAGACTAAACGAGGCGACGTCAATACTGAAATCATGAAAGGGAAATTATTGGACGTTTGTTTCAATTTTGAGCATTGCAGCAAGAATGGAATTGGGAGGAGGAGGCGTTAGTCCTTATTACAGATATCGAGAGCCTGAGGCCTTAAAAAAGATGTTTTTTTTTTCAGAAATTGATTTTGAAAAAAAAGAAGACAAGCCCGAACGAAGCGAGGGAGAAAACAGTCGAAAATTTGTTTTTTGAGAGAACTAAAAACGATGTTTTTATACACAAGGAATTTAGTTGTTGGCTTTTAAAATTTTAGAATTTGAAAGATTTTTCTAGGGTGTTAATTTTTAAAAAGAAAAGAGAACAGGTCCAAGTGAGGGTGACGCTCTTGAAAATTTGTATTTCGAAAGGCATAACCACGAGTGCGAAGCGAGAAGTTTATTTTTTCAATTTGAAAATTATTTGAAAATTAACCAAAAATTCGTGGAATTTACCTGAAATTGCTCAAAATTTTGCAACAATTGCTTAATTTACTATTAGAACTTGTTACCATTAGAATAATATGAAAACATTATCTAAAAATGACCAGAACTTGATGAAATGTCTCAAAATTTGAGTAAAGTCTTACAAAAGTTACCTAGATTATTGAAAAGTAGGTACCTACTTAATTACGTAAATTCACAAAATCACTTGAAAATTTGTCAACATTTTAGGAAAAATTATAAAATTTGTCAAATTGACTTCTCAGTTACTGAAAATTAGACATAATAATAATAATAATATGTAATTGTAAATTAATGTAAAAGTAGTAGTAGTGATTTTTTTTTAAAACATAGATAAGACTAAATCTAAACAAAATGTAATATCTTAATTTATCCCTAATCCTAGATCTAAGATGCGGGGGGAGGGGGAAAGACAGGTTGTCCACCACGACCCATACCCCTTAGGTGGTTGCCAAGGGCCCAATCATCGAATCAGGCTTCGTTATTCACGCATGCCCATCAGGTAGACGGAGTCCACCAACCGGATCAACCCGTCTTGGGAAAAGGATTTTAGGGAGGAGAATTTGGGGCCTAGGGGGTGGGTCAACAAGGTTAGTCTCCCATTTGTATTACATGAGTTTCAGATATGGGGGGGGGGACTTTTGGGATGAGGCTGGTACACTTGCTAGTCTCTCAAATTGGACTTGAGGTATAAATTAGTTATGAATAATTGAAGCATACGTTTCCAAAACGCGCTAAGTCCAAAAAAATATTGATAAGAAATTCATGGTACTTAGTAGATACAATTTGGAAACATAGAAATGGCCCAAATTGGCTGATTTTTTGATATGTTGTAACCAAGACCCTGAGCACAACATATCAAAAAATCAGCCATTTTGGGCCGCAACTTTATGCTAGATGGCCTTGCAACCTCAGAATCATTGAAAATGGACTTATAGTGTGTTTTGGAAACGTATGCTTCAATTCGATGGCTTGGTATAAATACCATGCAAGTCCAAAATCCTAAATTTTACAGGAGAACACAAAAAACGTTTAAAACATTCATATTTCGTTATTTGCAGTTTTAGATTGCATTATTATGTTTTAGAGATCCTAATGGTATGGCCTGATGATATTTTATAGGTTGATAAAATATAATTAGTTGATTAAAGCGCTTTGGAAGGACATATGAGGTTTCTAGAGACGACATACGAGATGTTCATCATACTTACATACGACTTACATGGTTATTAACAAGGACCTACAAGGTTTTCAAATTTACAATTGATAAAATTCATGTACTTACTGGTGGTCTGCGCGGGTCGGGCAAGCCCGCTGGCTTACCCGACCCGGCCCGAGTACTCGGGCAAAAAGCCCGACCCAACCCAAAAGCCCGAAACAAGCCTGACGGGCCCGAGCCCGACCCGACAATAATTTTTCAACACTTCCGATAAATTTTGTTGCAACGTTGGCGTGATGCGACGAGATGGTTTTCCCAACAATAGGCATTGTTGTGACGTGACAATGGTGCTACACTTCTTTATTTACAGCGCATGCGTTGAGTACCAGTTAGTACTGAAACCGGAGAAGCCCGACCCGACCCGACCCAACTTTTATCGGGCTCAGCCCGCGGGCTTTCGGACAGGCCCGTGCAGACCACTAGTACTTACCTTGTAAGTCGGACTTACGTGTTTTTAATGTTGGATTTTCGCAGATTAGAGCGCTAGGATGCGTTTTAGACTTACGAGGTTTTTAAATTCGGATTCCTCGTTGTTTTTTTACTAAAGAAACCACAATAAAAGCATTTTCAAAAAAATGTGGACTTATAAGGTTTTTATACCAAGCCATTGAATTAATTTAAGCTGAAAAATTTAGGAAAATGGGTAAGATAAGTTAAATTGGTCTATTTTGCAAATATGTACAGGGTGCCCAGAAATATCAAGTACCCCAATGAAAGTTTCCCATTAAAAATATAGGTTGGCAACGTGAAATAGATGCATATGATTGGTGGAATGTTATCTCTCCAGTCCAACAACCAATCATGTGCTATCATTATTATCATTCACTGTAACCAACCAAAGTATTTTAGTAGAAAACTTTTTTAGGGGTACTCGATATTTCTGGGCACCCTGTACCATATTACCTATAATACAAGAAACCCACACTAAATTTATTTAAGCTTATGGTTTTGAGAAAAAAGTTATACATATTTAAGTAGGGCATGCGTAGGTTTTGAAAAATATAATTAGTATAGTTATTTACAGCTTGAGATAATGCATCTTGATCTTGATGGGTTATTTACAGGGCTTCTTCAGAACAATGTTTGGTTGGTAGATCAGGATTGAAGCTATTCCTCCTTTGGGGTGCATACTCTGACAGTAACAGAGTGGTCCTTGAAGCATTTGATGATGGATTGCTTCACTCTTGGCCATTCCAGTTTATCCAGACCACACCCTAGTCTTGGTACCACTATCTTTTTTGATCTTGAGTTGGTCGCATTTGGCAGCAAGTACTTTCATCGTTGTTGTTACAAAGTCCTTGATTGATAGCTTATCATTGTACTGTTTTTTGGTGATGGCGTAAAGGATGTAATTTCCATCTTTTTTGAGCTCAACTACTTCACCAACCTTACCACTCCTTGACCGCAGAGTGTCCTGGTTACCAAAGACTTGTTTGAACAGAAGCCCAATTCCCTTGGACATCCTGAAGTCTCGGCTGACACAATGGGCCAAGGCAAACTGCGGGTATTGTCTCATCAGATCATCCTCTATTTCCTCCAGGGTGAAGATCCCATTTGATTTGGTCTCTATCTTTCCCTAGTTGGAGTGTTGGATTTTCTTTTCTAGTTCCTTCTCAGCTCGTTCAATTTGAACAAAAGGTCAAGCAACTATCAACAGAGTAAGTCCCCCATTTGGGAGAAAATCTAACAAAAAGTTTTGCAAAAATTGCTTTATAATTTTTTTGAAAATACTTACTAAAAATTGATGAAACATTGAAAAGCTTGAGTACGTAAAATATGTCGCAAAAATACTCAAATATAAAAAAAAAAACTTGTAGGTAATTGAAAATGATTAAAAATTGATCAAATATAACCAAAATGGAATGAAATTGTGAAAAGACTGCTAAATTACGTATTTTCTTCCTGATTTAGAATTCCTTCTCCTCGTACAATTTGGTTTCTTTTTTTGCCTGTTTTTCTGTTCTCTTGGCATTCTCATGTACCTCTTTCTCTTTTACCTGATTTTTTGCCCAACTTTACGACCTCGCCATTGCCAATTTCATTACAAGATCCCTGAAAAATGTCATTTATAGTTTCCTCCTTATTTCCTTGAAAATTACACTTAAAACCGAAGAAATCAGACTCGTTAAATTCATAATAATAATCCACATCCAATAACGATGTAGAAAAATTTACCTCCCAAGACGATCTGCTTGCCATAACACGATCTAAATCTGCTATTAAACGACAGGCATCGGTATCGTGTCGATAAAACCCACCATTACATTAAATAATTATTAGCCGTACAAATTGGCCAATTAATACGAATATTTGCTACTCGTCGCGATTCGAAATGGGTATTAATAATTTAGCATTTACACAGTTGCGGACGATTTTTAACGATCCCTGTTTGATATTTTAATTACTCCGTGGTCGTAAAAATTCATAACTAGACCTACCTGGCTGCAACATTGTATACATATTAACCTGCATCGCGTCGATACGATAGAATTTCTAGCTAATTTTTGACCGGTTTTTTCCTCCAATCGAAGTTTGACGTTTTCTAATAATATTGGCGCAGGTACATTCAACGTATGCGGTTGGTTTTAGACCAGCTGCGCGTTAAATTGTTTATTGCATCGAAAATTTGTGACGAGCAGAAATGTCGCAAGAAACGTAGACAGGCTCGACCGAAAAAAATGGTCATGGGAGGGCTCTGGAATATGGATCATTGCTAAACGGCTCGTTTTTAAATGGAAAATCCTGCTGTTTTTGTTATTGATTATGTACGAAAAACCAGTGGAAGTTTATAAAGAGGGTATCGAAATAAGTACATAATATTATGTAGATGCATAATTTAAACACATTTTATGGGAGAAGCGATATCATATTGTGTAAATTTATTAAAGTATCGGCTAATTTGAAATTAAAATTCAAATATTCGAGTAGGTATAGTTACAGTATAACGTTATAAGCCTCGTTTGTTATTAGCTGAGAGTGAGTCGAAAGAACATACCGATGTGTGTTCGTATTTGAAAATGCATTTTGCATAAAATCATCGTGAACGTTTTCTTGTAATTATCTGAAATAAAAACAGGGCCGTCGAGAGGTTTTTTTTTTACTTCTCAAAATAAGAATTTTCGAAAGCTTTTGCCCTCGTTTTTTTCGAAATTGAAATTTCTGGCGACAATTTTTTTTTCAACATTTTTCACTTGATAAACGACCGAACCAATTCTTATGAAACTTGAAATCTCACAAGTCCATCACTGTTCCCATAAACGACGACTATCGCCATGATCCAAAAGTCCAAAACTCTACAGCTTTCGAGTACAATCGCAAACAAAATTGAGCATTTGAAAACTTTCATGGGGTGACTTTGCTCAAAGTTCATTAAAAATTGAACTTCTCTGGAACGGTTCAGTGGTTTTTGATCAAACTTGACACTTCACACAACTAGACTACTATAGCCGGACATTTTCGACATCATCATCATGTTCCACAAAGCTCAAAGCTTCCAAGTTTATCGAGGGACAATATTTTTTTTCAAAATTTTTAAAGTAGGTAGAGGTACTAGCCTACTATGTAGGTTCATAGAAAACGGCTGAACCGATTTCGATCAAACTTAAAATGCCACAAAGTCTATGAATCGATTCGTTTGCAAAGGAGTCACTTATACGAATCAATTCGTTCGTGAATGATTCACCAAAAATTGAGTAAATGAATCGATTCGTTTGCGAACGAGTCACTCATACGAATCAATTCGTTCGCGAATGAGTCGCCAAAAATTATTCAATTCGTTCGCGAATGATTCACAATAAAATTAATCAATTCGTTCGCGAATGATTCACTAAAAATTATTCAATTCATTCACGAATGATTCACCAAAAATCAAATAAATGAATCGATTCGTTCGCGAACGAGTCACTTATACAAATCAAGTCGTTCGCGAATGATTCACTATACAATGATTCAATTCGTTTGCGACCGAGCACTTACACAAATCAATTTGTTTTCGAATGATTTACCAAGAATTTTTCAATTCGTTCGCGAATGATTCACCAAAAATTATTCAATTCATTAACGAATGATTCACTATAAATTTATTCAATTCGTTCGCGAAAGATTCACTAAAAACCATTCAATTTGTTCGCGAATGATTCACTAAAAATCATTCAATTCGTTCACGAATGATTCACTAAAAATTATTCAATTCGTTCGCGAATGATTCACTAAAAATTATTCAGTTCATTCGTGAATGATTCACCAAAAATCAAGTAAATGAATCGATTCGTTCGTGAACGAGTCACTTATACAAATCAATTCGTTCGGGAATGATTCACCATAAAATTGTTCAATTCGTTCGCGAATGATTCACCAAAAATTATTCAATTCGTTCACGAATGATTCACCAAAAATCAAGTAAATGAATCGATTCGTTTGTGAACGAGTCACTTATACAAATCAATTCGTTCGCGAATGATTCACCAAAAATTATTCATCATTCACGAATGATTCACTATAAAATTATTCAATTCGTTCGCGAATGATTCACTAAAAATAATTCAATTCGTTCGCGAATGATTCACTAAAAATAATTCAATTCGTTCGAGAATGATTCACTAAAATTATTTTGTTCATTCGTGAATGATTCACCAAAAATCAAGTAAATGAATCGATTCGTTCGCAAACGAGTCACTTATAAAAATCAATTCGTTCACGAATGATTCGCTAAAAATTGAGTAAATGAATCGATTCGTTCGCGAACGAGTCACTTATACAAATAAATTCGTTTGCAAATGATTCACCAAGAATTTTTCAATTCGTTTGCGAATGATTCACTATAAAATTGTTAAATTCGTTTGCGAATGATTCACTAAAAATCATTTATTTCGTTCGTGAATGATTCGCCAAAAATTAGGTAAATGAATCGATTCGTTCGCGAACGATTCACTTATACAAATCAATTGGTTTGCGAATGATTTACCAAGAATTTTTCAATTTGTTCGCGAATGATTCACCAACAATTAATCAATTTGTTCGCGAACGATTCACCAACAATTAATCAATTTGTTCGTGAATGATTCACTAAAAATTAAATATTTCGTTCGCGAATGATTCACCTAGAAATCAATCAATTTATTCAATCACCGATCGGTTGTGAATGATTCGATTCGATTCACTTCGTTTGATAACATAATTATCAACTCCTATAGGTACAATAGTTTCACAAAAACTGAATCAATTTCAAAATAATTGATCCGTTTGCGAATGATTCACCGTGAAATCAATCAATTTATTCAATCACCAATCGTTCGTAAATGATTCGATTCGATTGTAAACAGATCAATAGCTATGCAAATGTTTAAAAAAAAGCGAATTCGTTCGTAAAAGATTATTATAATTTGAAGAAAAGTTGGTCTTCTCACGCATTTGCACGAGTTTTTTTTTGGTTGATATTTTGCTCAATTTTTGCAAGGTTTCGTCAAAGTTTCAAGTAATTTCAACTAGGTATTTTTGATGCGACATTTCAACAAAAATGATTCAACAATTATTGCAAAACTTTGATGAATTATGTTGATCATTTAATAATAATTTTCGATCACTGGATGGCCAGTTTAGGAATTTTTATTATACTCTCTGCATTTTAAATATACATATTTTCATTCAGTTTTAAGAATTTGATCAAATTCTACAAAAAAAAAAAACAAAACAAAACAAAACATGTCAAGTCTGAAATGATTTGTCATATTTTCCGTACTTTTACCCAACCCTGTTTGCTAATTAGTATTTACCTCACGAATTTTGAAATTTTAGCAGAAAATATTTATAGGTGAATGATCTCATTTTTTAGATAGGCCTGTCGCAGTTCATTTTCTATTACGGTCACGTGAACAAAAATAGTGAGAAAAATATTCTCAAAATTTATGATATTAGCCTACTTGAAGAGAGACTAGTCATGGACATTAGAGTGGGTCGTTTTTCAACCTTTTTTTTTTAATTTTTTGGAGTTTGGTAAAAAAAAAATGTATGGTCAAAAATTACCTCAACAAGGGATCAACTGGACTAAAAAAGTTTGAAAAATTGTTCAATCCGTGAATTGTTTCAAACTTGGCGGTTTCTGGGGGGGGGGGAAGCGTGAAATGTGGACCTAAAGATTTGAAATTTCTTCCACTTCTTGTTATAAGCTTCATCAAATTTCGATCCAAAAAAAGAAAAAATGAAAAACGACCTATTCTATTGGACACTATATGTTAAATCGTGGTTCTGAAATCTCATACGAACGTTAAATCGTAACGCGGAAAAAAATGTCTCGAAAAAAAAACATCAAATCGTACACAAATCCTAATAAAAAAAAACTCGCAAAATTCATCTTATACACGAAGGAAGAAGGAAAAAAAAGTGTACACAGATAAACGAAAAAAAAAGCAAACACCATAATCTCTCTCCTCTCTCACTAATATTCGAACACAGCCGCGAACTCGACCAGCAATTTTCACCAATTGCTCGACGTTTTAATTAAAATAA